>NC_041391.1:234527564-234537540 GCF_002162155.2 Triticum dicoccoides
AGGGGGAGAGAGAGGGAAGGAAAGGGGGGGCTGCCCCCCCACCCAATTCAGATTGGGCTTGGGGGGGGGGGGGCGCCCTCCACCTGGCCGCCTCCTCTCTCTCCCACTAAGGCCTAATAAGGCCCATACACTCCCCGGGGGGTTCCGGTAACCCCCCGGTACTCGATAAATGCCTGAACTCATCCGGAACCATTCCAATGTCCAAACATAGTCGTCCAATATATCAATCTTTATGTTTCGAATATTTTGAGACTCCTCGTCAACATATCACATAAACTCATAATACCAATCATCATCAAACGTTAAGCGTGCGGACCCTACGGGTTCGAGAACTATGTAGACATGATCGAGACACGTCTCCGGTCAATAACAAATAGCGAAACCTGGATGCTCATATTGGTTCCTACATATTCTACGAAGATCTTTATCGATCAAACCGCATAACAACATACGTTGTTCCCTTTGTCATCGGTATGTTACTTTCCCGAGATTCGATCGTCAGTATCTCCATACCTAGTTCAATCTCGTTACCGGCAAGTCTCTTTACTCGTTCCGTAATACTTCATCCCACAACTAAACCATTAGTCACAATGCTTGCAAGGCTTATAGTGATGAGTATTACCAAGAGGGCACAGAGATACCTCTCTGAAACACGGAGTGATAAATCCTAATCTCGATCTATGCCAACCCAACAAACACCTTTGGAGACACCTGTAGAGCACCTTTATAATTACCCATTTATGTTGTGACGTTTGGTAGCACACAAAGTGTTCCTCCGGTATTCGGGAGTTGCATAATTTCATAGTCTGAGGAACTTGTATAAGTCATGGAGAAAGTAGTAGCAATGAAACTAACACGATCATAATGCTAAGCTAACGGATGGGTCATGTCCATCACATCATTCTCCTAATGATGTGATCCCGCTCATCAAATGACAACACATGTCTATGGTTAGGAAACATAACCATCTTTGATTAACGAGCTAGTCAAGTAGAGGCATACTAGGGACTATATGTTTTGTCTATGTATTCATACATGTACCAAGTTTCCGGTTAATACAATTCTAGCATGAATAATAAACATTTGTCATGGATTAAAGAAATAAATAATAACTTTATTATTGCCTCTAGGGCATATTTTCTTCAATCTCCCACTTGCACTAGAGTGAATAATCTAGATTACATAGTAATGATTCTAACACCCATGGAGCTTTGGTGTTGATCATGTTTTGCTCGTGGAAGAGGCTTAGTCAACGGGTCTGCAACATTCAGATCCGTCTGTATCTTGCAAATCTCTATGTCCCCTTCCGACACTTGATGACGGATGGAATTGAAGCGTCTGTTGATGTGCTTGGTTCTCTTGTGAAATCTGGATTCCTTTGCCAAGGCAATTGCACCAGTATTGTCACAAAAGATTTTCATTGGACCCAATACACTAGATATGGCACCTAGATCGGATATGAACTCCTTCATTTGCCGCTTCCGAAGCAGCAATGTACTCCGCTTCACCCGTAGATCCCGCCACGACGCTCTGCTTGGAACTGCACCAACTGACAGCTCCTCCATTCAATAAAATTACGTATCCGGTTTGCGACTTAGAGTCATCCGGATCAGTGTCAAAGCTTGCATCGACGTAACCATTTACGACGAGCTCTTCTTCACCTCCATAAACGAGAAACATATCCTTAGTCCTTTTCAGGTATTTCAGGATGTTCTTGATAGCTGTCCAGTGCTCCACTCCGAGATTACTTTGGTACCTCCCTGCTATGCTTATAGCAAGACATACATCTGGTCTGGTACACAACATTGCATACATGATAGAACCTATGGCTGAAGAATTGGGAATGACTTTCATTTTCTCTCTATCTTCTGCGGTGGTCGGGCTTTGAGTCTGACTCAACTTCACACCTTGTAACACAGGCAAGAACCCTTTCTTTGACTGATTCATTTTGAACTTCTTCAAAACTTTATCAAGGTATGTGCTTTGTGAAAGTCCAATTAAGCGTCTTGATCTATCTCTATAGATCTTGATGCCCAATAAGTAAGCAGCTTCTCCGAGGTCTTTCATAGAAAAACTCTTATTTAGGTATCCCCTTATGCTATCCAGAAATTCTATATCATTTCCAATCAACAATATGTCATCTACCTATAAGATTAGAAATGCTACAAAGCTCCCACTCACTTTCTTGTAAATACAGACTTCTCCAAAAGTCTGTATAAAATCATATGCTTTGATCACACTGTCAAAACGTTTATTCCAACTCCGAGAGGCTTGCACCAGTCCATAAGTGGATCGCTGGAGCTTGCACACTTTGCTAGCACCCTTTGGATCGACAAAACCTTCCGGTTGGATCATATACAACTCTTCTTCCAGAAATCCATTCAGGAATGTAGTTTTGACATCCATTTGCCAAATTTCATAATCATAAAATGCAGCAATTGCTAACATGATTCGGACAGACTTAAGCATCGCTACGGGTGAGAAAGTCTCATCATAGTCAACTCCTTGAACTTGTCGAAAACCTTTCACAACAAGTCGAGCTTTGTAAATAGTAACATTACCGTCTGCGTCGGTCTTCTTCTTAAAGATCCATTTATTTTCTATGGCTTGCCGATCATCGGGCAAGTGCACCAAACTCCACACTTTCTTCTCATACATGGATCCCATCTCAGATTTCATGGCCTCAAGCCATTTCGCGGAATCTGGGCTCATCATCGCTTCCTCATAGTTCGTAGGTTCATCATGGTCTAGTAACATGACTTCTAGAACAGGATTACTGTACCACTCTGGTGTGGATGTTACTCTGGAAGACCTATGAGGTTTGGTAGTAACTTGATTTGAAGCTTCATGATCATCATCATTAGCTTCCTCACTAATTGGTGTAGGAATCACGGGAACCGATTTCTGTGATGAATTACTTTCCAATAAGGGAGAAGGTATAGTTGCCTCATCAAGTTCTACTTTCCTCCCACTCACTTCTTTCGAGAGAAACTCCTTCTCTAGAAAGGATCAATTCTTAGCAACAAAGATTTTGCCTTCGGATCTGTGGTAGAAGGTGTACCCAACAGTTTCCTTTGGGTATCTATTAAGACGCACTTCTCCGATTTGGGTTCGAGCTTATCAGGTTGAAGCTTTTTCACATAAGCATTGCAGCCCCAAAATTTAAGAAACGACAACTTTGGTTTCTTGCCAAACCATAGTTCATAAGGCGTCGTCTCAACGGATTTTGATGGTGCCCTATTTAAAGTGAATGCAGCCGTCCCTAGAGCATAACCCCAAAACGATAGCGGTAAATCAGTAAGAGACATCATAGATCACACCATATATAATAAAGTACGGTTACGACTTTTGGACACACGATTTCGCTATGGTGTTCCAGGTGGCGTTAAATGTGAAACTATCCCATGTTGTTTCAAATGAAGACCAAACTCATAACTCAAATATTCTCCTCCACAATCAGATCGTAGAAACTTTATTTTCTTGTTACGATGATTTTCCACTTCACTCTGAAATTCTTTGAACTTTTCAAATGTTTCAGACTTATGCTTCATTAAGTAGATATAACCATATTTGCTCAAATCATCTGTGAAGGTAAGAAAATAACGATACCCATCACGATCATCAATACTCATTGGACCGCATACATCAGTATGTATTATTCCAACAAGTCAGTAGCTCGTTCCATTGTTCCGGAGAACGGAGTTTTATTCATCTTGCCCATAAGGCACGGTTCGCAAGCACCAAGTGATTCATAATCAAGTGATTCCAAAATTCCATCAGTATGGAGTTTCTTCATGTGCTTTACATCGATATGACAAAAACGGCAGTGCCACAAATAAGTTGCACTACCATTATTAAACTTCAATCTTTTGGCTTCAACACTATGAATATGTGTATCAGTACTATCGAGATTCAACAAAAATAGACCACTCAGCAGGGGTGCATGACCATAAAATATATTACTCATATAAATAGAACAACCATTATTCTCTGATTTAAATGAATAACCTCTCGCATCAAAACAAGATCCAGATATAATGTTCATGCTCAACGCTGGCACCAAATAACAATTATTCAGGTCTAAAACTAATACCGATGGTAGGTGTAGAGGTAGCGTGCCGACCGTGATCACATCGACTTTGCAACCATTTCCCACGCACATCGTCACCTCGTCCTTAGCCAATCTTCTCTTAATCTGTAGCCCCTGTTTTGAGTTGCAAATATGAGCAACAGAACCAGTATCAAATACCCAGTCACTACTGCAAGCATTAGTTAAGTACACATTAATAACATGTATATCAAATATACCTTTCACTTTTCCATCCTTCTTATTCGCCAAATACTTGGGGCAGTTCCACTTCCGGTGACCAGTCCCTTTGCAGTAGAAGCACTCAGTTTCAGGCTTAGGTCCAGACTTGGGTTTCTTCTCTTGAGCAGCAACCTTTTTGCTGTTCTTCTTGAAGTTCCCTTTCTTCCCTTTGCCCCTTTTCTTGAAACTAGTGGTCTTATTGACCATCAACACTTGATGCTCCTTTTTGATTTCTACCTCCGCGGCCTTTAGCATCATGAAGAGCTCGGGAATAGTCTTGTTCATCTCTTGCATATTATAGTTCATCACGAAGCATGTTATAGTTCATCACGAAGCCTTTATAGCTTGGTGGCAGTGATTGAAGAACTTTGTCAATGACACAATCAACTGGAAGATCAACTCCCAGCTGAGTCAAGTGATTATGATACCTAGACATTTTGAGTATGTGTTCACTGACAGAACTATTCTCCTCCATTTTGCAGCTGTAGAATTTGTTGGAGACTTCATATCTCTCAACTCGGGCATTTGCTTGAAATATTAACTTCAACTCTTGGAACATCTCATATGCTCCATGACGTTCAAAACGTCTTTGAAGTCCAGATTCTAAGCCGTAAAGCGTGGCACACTAAACTATCGAGTAGTCATCAGCTTTGCTCCGCCAAACGTTCTTAACGTCATCAGTAGCATCTGCAGCAGGTCTGGCACTTAGCGGTGCTTTCAGGACGTAATTCTTCTGTGCAGCAATGAGGATAATCCTCAGGTTATGGACCTAGTCCATGTAGTTGCTGCCATCATCATTCAACTTAGCTTTCTCTAGGAACGCATTAAAATTCAAAGGAACGGTAGTACGGGCCATTGATCTACAACAACATAGACATGCAAAATACTATCAGATACTAAGTTCATGATAAATTTAAAGTTCAATTAATCATATTACTTAAGAACTCCCACTTAGATAGACATCCCTCTAATCATCTAAGTGATCATGTGATCCAAATCAACTAAACCATGTCCGATCATCACGTGAGATGGAGTAGTTTTCAATGGTGAACATCACTGTGTTGATCATATCTACTATATGATTCACGCTCGACCTTTCGGTCTCAGTGTTCCGAGGCCATATCTACATATGCTAGGCTCGTAAAGTTTAACCTGAGTATTCTGCGTGTGCAAAACTGGCTTGCACCCGTTGTATGTGAACGTAGAGCTTATCACACCCGACCATCACGTGGTGTCTCGGCACGACAAACTGTAGCAACAGTGCATACTCAGGGAGAACACTTGTACCTTGAAATTTAGTAAGGGGTCATCTTATGATGCTACCGACGTTCTAAGCAAAATAAGATGCATAAAGGATAAACATCACATGCAATCAAAATATGTGACATGATATGGCCATCATCATCTTGTGCTCATGATCTCCATCACCGAAGCATCATCATGATCTCCAACGTCACCGGCGCGGCACCTTGATCTCCATCGTAGCATCATTGTCATTTCGCCACCTATTGTTACTACGACTATCGCTACCGCTTAGTGATAAAGTAAAACAATTACATGGCGATTGCATTGCATACAATAAAGCGACAACCATATGGCTCCTGCCAGTTGCCGATAACTTTGTTACAAAACATGATCATCTCATACAACAATTTATATCACATCATGCCTTGACCATATCACATCACAGAAAGCCCTGCAAAAACAAGTTAGACATCCTCTACTTTGTTGTTGCAAGTTTTACATGGCTGTTACGGGCTTCTAGCAAGAACCATTCTTACCTAGGCATCAAAACCACAACGATTTTTCATCAAGTGTGCAGTTTTAACCTTCAACAAGAACCGGGCGTAGCCACACTCGATTCAACTAAAGTTGGAGAAACAGAAACTCACCAGCCACCTATGTGCAAAGCACGTCGGTAGAACCAGTCTCGCGTAAGCATACGTGTAATGTCTGTCTGAGCCGCTTCATCTAACAATACCGCTGAATCAAAGTATGACATGCTGGTAAGCAGTATGACTATTATCGCCCACAACTCTTTGTGTTCTACTCGTGCATATAACATCTATGCATAGACCTGGCTCGGATGCCACTGTTGGGGAACGCGGTAATTTCAAAAAAATTCCTATGATCACGCAAGATCTATCTATGTGATGCATGGCAACGAGAGGGGAGAGTGTGTCCACATACCCTCGTAGACCGAAAGCGGAAGCGTTTAGTTAACGCGGTTGATGTAGTCGGACGTCTTCGCAATCCAACCGATCCAAGCACCGAACGTACGACACCTCCGCATTCAGCACACGTTCAGCTCGGAGACGTCCCTCACACTCGTGATCATGTTGAGGCCGAGGAAGAGTTTCGTCAGCACGATGGCGTGGTGATGGTGATAATGAAGTTACCGACGCAGGGCTTCGCCTAAGCACTACGACGATATGACCAAGGTCTGTAACTGTGGAGGGGGCACCGCACGTGGCTAAAACAATTGTCAACTTGTGTGTCTCAGGGGTGCACCCTCCCCCGTATATAAAGGAGTGGAGGAGGGGGAGGGCCAGCCCTCTACGGCGCGCCCAAGGGGGGAGTCCTACTCCCAGTGGGAGTAGGATTCCCCCTTCCCAAGTTGGAGTAGGAGAGGAAGGAAGGGGAGAGAGAGGGAAGGAAAGGGGGCCCGCCCCCCACCCAATTCGGATTGGGCTTGGGGGGGCGCCCTACACCTGGCCTCCTCCTCCTCTCTCCCACTAAGGCCCAATAAGGCCCATACACTCCCCGGGGGGTTCCGGTAACCCCCCGGTACTCCGGTAAATGCCCGAACTTATCCGGAACCATTCCGATGTCCAAACATAGTCGTCCAATATATCAATCTTTATTTCTCGACCATTTCGAGACTCCTCGTCATGTCCGTGATCACATCCAGGACTCCGAACAATCTTTGGTACAACATATCACATAAACTCATAATACCAATCGTCATTGAACGTTAAGCGTGCGGACCCTACGGGTTCGAGAACTATGTATACATTACCGAGACACGTCTCTAGTCAATAACCAATAGCGTAACCTGGATGCTCATATTGGTTCCTACATATTCTACGCAGATCTTTATCGGTCAAACCGCATAACAACATACGTTGTTCCCTTTGTCATTGGTATGTTACTTGCCCGAGATTCGATCGTGGGTATCTCAATACCTAGTTCAATCTCGTTACCTGCAGGTCTCTTTACTCGTTCCGTAATACTTCATCCTGCAACTAAAAACGTTAGTCACAATGATTGCAAGGCTTATAGTGATGAGTATTACCGAGAGGGCACAAAGATACCTCTCCGAAACACGTAGTGACAAATCTAATCTCGATCTATGCCAACCCAACAAACACCTTTGGAGACACCTATAGAGCACCTTGATAATCACCCATTTACGTTGTGATGTTTGGTAGCACACAAAGTGTTCCTCCGGTATTCGGGAGTTGGATAATCTCATAGTCCGAGGAACTTGTATAAGTCATGGAGAAAGTAGTAGCAATGAAACTAACACGATCATAATGCTAAGCTAACGGATGGGTCATGTCCATCACATCATTCTCCTAATGATGTGATCCCGTTCATCAAATGGCAACACATGTCTATGGTTAGGAAATATAACCATCTTTGATTAACGAGCTAGTCAAGTAGAGGCATACTAGGGACTATATGTTTTGTCTATGTATTCACACATGTACTAAGTTTCCGGTTAATACAATTCTAGCATGAATAATAAACATTTGTCATGAATTAAGGAAATAAATAATAACTTTATTATTGCCTCTAGGGCATATTTCCTTCACAGGCGTGGGCGCTTCCTACTGTGGAGGTGCCGACCCCAACCCGCTGGCTGATGCCGGGCTAGGAGTGAAAGGTGGTCCCTTTCACTCGTACTACTGTGGTCGGGTGCTCGTGACGGAGATGGTCGGCGGTTCCTAGGGGCATGGATGCCAGGGCGGCGGCCCCGGACGCTGGGCCTCATGGTTGGCTTTCTGGCAGGCTTCATGGTGGCGGTGGTGGCTCCATCTTTAGGTCGTGAGGGGAACTAGGGATGTAGTGGCGGGAGGCCCAGGACCGCTCTGGAAGTGCCAAGATCTGGGGTGGGCAAGCTTGACCCTCGTTGTGGTAGTGGCCGGGTCTCCTCATGGTGGTGCAGGCGAGTGGCCGAGCGAAAGCTCCGCGCTTCTGGCGTCAACGACGGCGCCGCCTGTGGGTGCCGCTTGCTTCTTGAAGACGGTGTCGTGGATCTCGTTCCTGTGCCAGGGCTCACGGTGAAAATCGTTGTCTGCTCTCAGACTCGGTGGCGGCGACGCTTCGCGTCGTAACCCTCCTGGGGGCGTTGAGGGAGTCCTGGATTAGGGGGTATCCGGACAGCCGGACTATATACTTTGGCCGAACTGTTGGACCATGAAGATACAAGACTCAAGACTTCGTCCCGTGTCCGGATAGGACTCTCCTTTGCGTGGAAGACAAGCTTGGCGATCCGGATATTAGATTTCCTTCTTTGTAACCGACTCTGTGTAAACCCTAGCCCCCTATGGTGTCTATATAAACCGGAGGGTTTTGTCCGTATAGGGACGATCAAGACAATCATAATCATCATAGGTTATCTCCTAGGGTTTAGCCACTACGATCTCGTGGTAGATCAACTCTTGTAATACTCATATCATCAAGATCAATCAAGAAGGAAGTAGGGTTTTATCTCCATCGAGAGGGCCCGAACCTGGGTAAAACAATGTCCCTTGCCTCCTGTTACCATTAGCCTTAGATGCACAGATCGGGACCCCCTACCCGAGATCCGCCAGTTTTGACACCGACATTGGTGCTTTCATTGAGAGTTCCTCTGTGTCGTCGCTGCAAGGCTCGATGGCTCCTTCAATCATCAACAACAACGCGGTCCAGGGTGAGACTCTTCTCCCCGAACAAATCTTCGTGTTCGGCAGCTTCGCACTGCGGGAAAATTCTCTTGGCCATCTGGAGCAGATCGACAACTACGCCCCTGGCCATCAGGTCAGGTTTGGGAACTTGAACTACACGGGCGATATCCACAGAGACTTGATCTTCACCGGATTCGGGCCTATGCCAGGAGCGCCGAACAGTCACGACGAGGCTTAGACCTGATGTCGAACCACACTCAAGATATCGCACCTGCAGGAGCCCCAGACCTAAATTCAGGGCATATTGCGTCGTCCGAGGGCGGGTGGATGGACCCCGACCCGGAGGCCGTACACTCATCGGCGGTGGAGCCGAACACAGACTTCACCCCAAGGAAGCATGTGACACCGGACCCCCGGACTCATGTCCGGCTGTAGGTTCCAGTCCGCGCACCCCCGAGCCCATCGAATCTGGTTGGGCTCCGGTAATGGAGTTCACCGCTACAGATATCTTCCACTCGCCCTTTGGCAATGTGCTAAACTCGTTAAAGTCTCTCTCTTTGTCAGGAGACTCTTGGCCGAACTATGTCCGGCTTGAATGGGAAGCAGGCAACGAGGGAATCCTTTGCCCACCAACCACCCACTTCATAGCCACGATCGATGATTTGACCGACGTTCTTGATTTCGACTCTGAATACATCGATAGTGTGGACGATGATGTAGGAGAAGAACAGGAACCACCGCCCACGGGGCGATGGACAGCCACCTCCTCATATGA
>NC_041391.1:234537939-234545256 GCF_002162155.2 Triticum dicoccoides
ATGGTGGACACTCCAAAAGAAACTAATGGCGATAAGGCAATGGAGGATAACCCCTCAAGGAAGAAGGAAAAGTATGAACGTCATCAGCGCCGCCCCAAGCCCCGCCACAACAATACTGACACAGGAGTGAAAAACAATCCGGATGGTGCCAACGATGAATACAATCCCGATCAGCCTGCCTTCGAGCAGGCCGTACAGGCTGAGGGAGTCCTAGATTAGGGGGTATCCAGACAGCCAGATTGTACACTTTGTCCGGACTGATTGGAGCGTGAAGATACAAGACTCAAGACTCCGTCCCGTGTCCGGATGGGACTCTCCTTTCCGTGGAAGACAAGCTTGGCGATCCGAATATTATATTTCCTTCCTTGTAACCGACTCCATGTAAACCCTAGCCCTCTCCGGTGTCTATATAAACCGAAGAGGTTGGTCCTTAGAGGGACGATCACGATCACAATCATAATCATCATAGGCTAGCTTCTAGGCTTTAGCCTCTATGATCTCGTGGTAGATCAACTCTTGTACTACTCATATCATGAATATCAATCAAGCAGGAAGTAGGGTTTTACCTCCATCGAGAGGGCCTGAACCTGGGTAAACATTGTGTTCCTTGCCTCCTGTTACCATTAGCCTAAGACGCACAGATCGGGACCCCCTACCCGAGATCTGCCGATTTTGACACCGACATTGGTGCTTTCGTTGAGAGTTCCTCTGTGTCGTTGCTGCAAGGCTTGATGGCTCCTTCAATCATCAACAACATGGTCCAGGGTGAGACTTTCCTCCCCGGACAGATCTTCGTGTTCGGCGGCTTCGCACTGTGGGCCAATTCGCTTGGCCAACTGGAGCAGATCGACAGCTACGCCCCTGGCCACCAGGTCAGGTTCGGAAACCTGAACTACACGAATGATATCCGCGGAGACTTGATCTTCAACGGATTCGGGCCTGTGCCCGGAGCGCCGGACAGTCACGATGAGCATGGCTTAGACCTGCTGTCGGACAATACTCGGGATGTCGCCCCTGCGGTAGCCACAGACCTAAATCCGGAGCAGACCGCGTTGCCTAAGGACGGGTGGATGGACCCCACCCCGCAGGCCGCACACTCATCGGCGGTAGAGCAGAACACAGGCCTCGCCCGCAAAGAAGCCTGTGACACCGGACCCCCGGACTCGTATCCGGCTGAAGGTTCCATTCCGCGCGCTCCTGAGCCCGCCGAACCTGGTTGGGCTCCTGTAATGGAGTTCACCGCAGCGGATATCTTCTAGCACTCTCCCTTTGGCGACATGCTGAACTCGTTAAAGTGTCTCTCCTTGTCAGGAGACTCTTGGCCGAACTATGTCCGGCTCGAGTGGGAAGCGGGCGACGAAAGAATTCGTTGCCCACCACCACCCACTTCATTGCCATGGTCGATGACTTAACCTACGTGCTTGACTTCGACTCCAAAGACGTCGACGGTATGGACGACGATGCAGGAGAAGAACAGGAACCACCGCTCATGGGGCGGTGGACAGCCACCTCCTCATATGATATATATATATATATATGGTGGACACTTCGAAAGAAACCAATGGCGATGAGGCAACGGAGGATAACCCCCCAGGGAAGAAAACAAAGCATGGGCGTCGTCGGTGCCGCTCCAAGCCCCGCCATAGCAATACCAGCACAGGAGACGAAAACAATCCAAATGTTGCCAAAGATGAGTACAACCCTGATCAGCCCGCCTTTGAGCAGGCCGAGCAGGAAGACGGGCAGGTCAGCCCAGACGAACAGGCGACAGACGGAAATCCGGAGGAGGACAATTACATGCCCCCCTCCAAAGACGAGATTAGCCTCGGCGACGATGAGTTCGGCATACCTGAGGACCCCATGGAGCAGGAGCGCTTCAAGCGCCGGCTTATGGCCACCGCGAGGAGCCTGAAAAAGAAGCAACATCAGCTCCAAGCTGATCAAGACTTTCTCACAGACAGATGGACTGAAGTCCTGCCAGGTGAGGAATACGGACTCTAGCGCCACACGGCTGACCGGCCACCTCGTGGCCGGGATAAAACAACATATCAGCCCGAATATCAGCCCACACCCCCACGCTAATACACTACGGCCCGGGGCAATAGGCAAGACTTGCAAGATATACTAGAAAACAAAGTAGGACAGCCAAGATCGATCTAAGGATCGCGGGGGCGCGCCCCAACACGCAACGATGATCGTCACGCCGGATACACTATGAACAAGTCCGGCCGGGCTGAGTACAGCCACCCAGACTCATTCGAACTGCGTAGCCACATAGCCCGACATAGAGGCGCCGCACACCCCCTCTGCTTCACTCACAAAGTGATGGATCATGAATTCCCAGAAGGGTTCAAACCCGTAAACATCGAATCATACGATGGCACAACAGACTCCGCAGTATGGATCGAAGATTTCCTTCTCCACATTCACATGGCCTGCGGAGATGATCTACACGCCATCAAGTATCTTCCACTTAAGCTCAAAGGACCCGCCCGGCACTGGCTAAACAGCCTGCTTGCAAATTCCATTGGCAGTTGGGAAAACCTGGAAGACGCGTTTCTTGACAACTTCTAGGATACATATGTGCGACCACCAGACGCCAACGACCTGAGCCACATTACTCAACAGCCCGGAGAATCAGCCAGGAAATTCTGGACCCGGTTCCTAACTAAAAAGAACCAAATAGTCGATTGTCCGGAAGCCGAAGCCCTGGCGGCCTTTAAGCATAATATCTGTGATGAGTGGCTCGCCCGACACCTCGGCCACGAAAAACGCAAGTCCATGGCAGCACTCATGACACTAATGACCCGCTTTTGCGTGGGTGAGGACAACTGGTTGGCTCGTAGTAGCACCACGCCATATTCCGGCACCTCGGATATCCGTGACAATAACGGCAAGCCACGGCACAACAAACATAAGTGAAAGAACAACAACGACAACGCTGAAGACACGGCAGTCAACGCCGGATTCATCGGATCCAAATCCGGTCAGCGGAAAAAGCTGTTCAAAAGAAACAATCAGGGACCGTCCAGTCTGGACCGCATACTGGAACGCTCGTGCCAAATTCACGGCACCCCGGACAAACCAGCAAACCACACTAATAGAGACTGCTGGGTGTTCAAACATGCCGGTAAAATAAACGCCGAAAACAAGGACAAGGGGCTGCATAGTGACGATGACGAGGAGCCCTGGCGTCCGAACACGGGGGGACAGAAGAAATTTCCTTCCCAGGTGAAAACGGTCAACATGATCTACGCCACCCACATTCCCAAGCGGGAACGGAAGCGAGCACTACGGGACGTCTATGCGATGGAGCCAGTCGCCCCCAAATTCAACCCATGGTCAGCTTGTCCGATCACCTTTGATCGTAGGGACCACCCTACCAGCATCCGTCACGGCGGCTCAGCCGCATTGGTCCTAGACTCAATCATCGACGGATTCCACCACACGCGAGTCCTTATGGACGGCGGCAGCAGCCTGAACCTGCTTTATCAGGACACAGTGCGCAAAATGGGCATCGACCCTTCAAGGATCAAGCCCACCAAAACCACCTTTAAAGGTGTAATTCCTGGAGTAGAGGCCCGTTGCACAGGCTCTATAACATTGGAAGTGGTCTTTGGATCTCCGGATAACTTCCGAAGCGAAGAGTTAATCTTCGATATCGTCCCTTTCCGTAGTGGTTACCACGCACTGCTTGGACGAACCGCATTCGCTAGATTCAATGCGGTACCACACAATGCATACCTCAAGCTCAAGATGCCAGGACCGCGCGGGGTCATAACAGTAAACGGAAACATGGACAGCTCTCTCCGAACAGAAGAGCATACTGCAGCCCTCGAGGCGGAAGTACAATGCGGCCTCCTCCGACAAACCACCAACCCGGTGATGACAACCTCGAGCACTGTCAAGCGAGTCCGGAGCACCCCGCAACAGGATCACCAGGCACGCCAAGAGCGCGACTAGCAGTCCGGCCTCCGCTCAAGCCCCATCAAAGCAGCATTCGTGCCACGCGTACACAATTACGCACTCAAAATACCATGGGCATAGGCGGAGGCGCAGCAGTGACTCAGTCAACAGTGCGGTATCACCGCAACATACCTTCATAACCCTCCCTTTTTATCTTTCAGGACACTGCTTTAGGGCAGCCTCTTCAGAAGAGCCGGATTGTCGGACTTACACAGGAGAGAAAACCAAGGAGGCAACAGGCTTTGCGCACAAAAGGAAATACCCAGGTGGAATCTGTTCACGATCATTATACCTGTTTTATATACCTACATGCAACCTGCCCTTGGATAGGACATGTTAAATAATCCTATTTACTTCTGCTTAAACGCACCCATTGTAAACATACGCTTAAACGTATTATTTATCAATGGGAGATAATATATAGCGTCAGCTTATTATTCCTATTTGAGCATTTTTCTTACAAATGTTTATTTAATATTGCATCCGTACACCTTGGTACGATCAGTTTGCCAGGGGCTTCTTATGGCGCCTCATAATACGGCAAACCAAGTCCGAACACTTTCAACAGTGCGACACCCCGAACTTATAGCATTATATGCATCAGCTCCGAATCATGTCTTGGGTCAATAGTTGGGTTTGCCCGGCTCCCTTGTTTTGGTACCTTACGTTCTGTTATATCGGCTAAGGTAGCGCAGGGAGAACTACTGCGACTGTGTCCCGGTTCTTCCAGACGAGCACCTTAGTAGAGAAAGCCGAAAGCTGACCGGCATGATGCGGCGAGAGCTGGTCGCTGTTCGAAGGTCTTAAAATCCTTAAAGATCTTTTTTTGCTTTAGGCGAGGAATCGGCTTCGTCCGATTTAGGCGTATATAGCGCCCCTATTCGGCTTTCCGGATTCTAGGGGCTTCGCCGAAATTTAAAATTATAGACTTCTATGGCTAAGTGAAAGTTATAAAGCCACATAGTCCGATTGCCTTGTTCGCTACGCCGGATACCTCCTTAAGGGACCAAAAATTTGGATAAAGAATGTGCGGGTTTTTCGAGGAACACCCCGGTACTAGTTACATGGGGGCGGAAGCCGATGACTGGCCTACTTTCAGAATTCTATAAACAGCCGCACAGAAGGTAATATTTTAAATCAAAAAGCGCTACATAGCGCAAGTAACTTCGTCTTTATATTACAACAACGACAGAAACACATTTACTCAAGGATCGTGTCCTTGGTACACTCATCGGCCACGAGACGAGCACCCTTCATAACGCCATCATAATATTTCTCGGGGCAGCGATGCGCCTTGCCTTTCGGTGGCCCGTCCTTCACCAGCTTCTCCGCGTCCAGCTTGCCCCAGTGCACCTTCGCACGGGAAAAGGCCCGGTGGGCACCCTCAATGCAAACGGACCGCTTGATCACCTCCAGCCGCGGACAGGCATTTACTGTCCGCTTTGTCAGGCCGAAGTAGCTGGCAGGCAAGGGCTCACCAGGCCACATCCGGACTATGAAATTTCTCATAGCCACTTCGGCCGCCCTGTGGAGTTCAACCAACTGCTTCAGCTGGTCACTCAGAGGCACCGGGTGTTCGGCTCCAGCATACTGGGACCAGAACAGCTTCTCCATTGAGCTCCCCTCCTCGGCACGGTAGAACTCCGCAGCCTTAGATACGCTGCATGGCAGATCTGCGAATGCCCCTGGAGAGCTCTGAATCCGGGTAAGTAAAAGAAATGTCTCCTCCACATACTTGCTTTGCATAAAGAATGTCTTACCCGCCGCTATCTTCTTGGCCGCCTGGATTTCCTGTTGTGCCTTTTCGGCTTCGGCCTTGGCGTCTTTCACACTCGCAAGGGCCTTCACAAGCTCAGTCTCTTTCATCTTAAGATCATGCTCCAAGGACTCGAACTTTTTGCCGAGCTCCTGGAGCTCTTGCTGTACCTCGCCCACTCTAGCATCTTGCTTCTCGCGCTCCTTGCGCTCCAGAGCTGCCTTGTCCTCGGCCTCGGATAGTGCTTTCTTCAGATACGCCACTTCGGTGGTGGCCCCTGTTACAAAAAGTAACGACGCTTTGTCGTTAGAATAACCAATTTTGTCTATCCTTCATTATATGCGAACGAGGTATCACTCACCTTTGTTCTCTTCGAGCTGCCTCTTCATGAGGCCGAGCTCTCCCTGCGCCTGCTCCAGGTCCCGTTTTAGTCCGGCGACCTCGGCTGTGCGGATAGCAGCGGCAAGCAGCACATCCTGCTTATTCACATGCACACTTACTATTAGACTTCTGCGGATTATAGTTGACCCTCCGTTTGGATTTTATTTCCGAACATGAAACAGAGTATCAGGGGCTACTACCTATCGGGTGGTAATTTCACACATTTTTATTACTTACCTCAAAGCCCGTCAAGAGGCTGGTGCAGGCTACGGTCAGTCCACTCTTGACAGACAGAACCGTCTGAATCTCCGCACTCATAAGAGTACGGTGCTCTTCATCCATGGAAGCGCCGCGAAGCACTTCCAGCAGACTATCTGATGCCTCTGGCGTAACGGAAGTCATCGGCACGGACGGCTTGCCCTCTCTAGCGAGGGGCCACCTGCCCGAATCCGGAACCATCGAAGGTTCCGGCACAGTATCCGGATGAGAGCCCGGCTTGTTACGGCTCTCATCGGCACGATCCACGGGGATCCTGTACCCTGTGTGCCCGGCGTCTGGAATTCCGCTTTGGGGCGTCTCCAGAGTCGCCTGCCCCTGCTCCGGGAGCCTTTGGGACAACACCTCCGTGTCATCCGCAGGCCAAGGAGTAGTGGCCGTCGGGAGCGAGTTCATCGCTGAATCACTCAAGGACCCATCCGAAGACGATACCTCGGGATGGACCCTGGCCGGACTACATATATGTTCGGCGCTATAACAAGACTATGAAACAAAGTCACACTAAAGTACAATAGAGTACGGATACTTACGATCGTGCTAGGGGCTTCCCCTTGGGCAGCCACCCCTCCTCTCTATAGGCGGTCGTGGTGGAGTAGTCTGGAAGGGATGCCTTTCCCTTATTGGACGTCCTAGCCTCCCCCTCCGGGGCGGCTTTCCTCTTCTTCTCCTCCCCAGTGCGGGGAGGCAGAATTTCTTCGTGTTCCCCCCCCCCCCCGCCTCCGCGGGAGGAATCTGCCTCGTTGTCTTCGGACGACAAGGGTATGACGGCCTTGCGCCGGGGGCCTTTGCCGGCCCCCTGGTCCGCCTCCTCAGGCCCCCATCCTCTCCAGATGGGGCGGCCCTTTCCTCTTCTTCCTCCCCTTCGGGGGAGGAGTGTGCCTCATCGTCTTTGGACGAGGCTTCCGGTATGACCTTACGCCGGAGAACCTTCCTGGTCC
>NC_041391.1:234545452-234558781 GCF_002162155.2 Triticum dicoccoides
TCCACGGTCCTCGGATGTGGGAGGAGGTACTTCGGAGGCCTTGAACAACGCCTTCCATGCATCTTTGAGCGTCATGCCGTAGAGCTTTTGAAGCGTCCGGTGTTCGGCCGGGGCGAACTCCCACAGATTAAATACCCGTCTTTGGCACGGAAGAATCCGGCGGACAAGTATGACCTGGACCACGTTGACAAGCTTGATTTTCTTGTCCTTCATATTCTTGATGCAGTTCTGGAGTCCGGTCAGCTCTACAGGTTCGCCCCAGGCCAGGCCCTTCCTTTCCCAGGAGGTGAGCCGCATGGGGGTTCCGGATCGGAATTCAGGGGCCGCTGCCCAGTTGGCATCGCGCGGCTCGGTGATGTAGAACCACCCCGATTGCCACCCTTTCACGGTCTCCGTGAAGGAGCCGTCAAGCCAGGTAACGTGGGGCATCTTGCCCACCATGGCGCCTCCGCACTCCGCTTGCTGGCCGCTCACGATCTTCGGCTTCACGTAGAAGATTTGTAGCCACAGGCCGAAGTGAGGCCTGATGCGGAGGAAGGCCTCGCACACGACGATAAACGCCGAGATGTTGAGGACAAAATTTGGGGCTAGATCGTGGAAATCTAGCCCGTAGTAGAACATGAGCCCGCGGACGAAGGGATGAAGTGGAAATCCCAGTCCATGCATAAAGTGGGCGAGAAATACGACCCTCTCATGGGGTTCCGGAGTTGGAGTGACCTGCCCCTTGTCCGGCAGCCGGTGCGCGATGTCTGCGGCCAAGTACCCGGACACCCGGAGCTTCGCAATATGCTCCTCCTTCACGGTGGAGGCCACCCACTTGCCTCCTGCTCCGGACATGTTTGGCTGTGTGGAGAAAGCGTGAACCAGGGCGCTGGAGCTCGAGGGTGTGGGAATGGATAAGCAGAGGAGGAAGAAGGTGTGGGTGAAAATGGGGAATCCTTATCCCTTTATAGAGGCGACGAACGATGCGCCTCCCCACCTTCCCGTTGAGAATCGCTTATTTCCCAAACGCCGCGATTGATTGCGCGGTTGGGTTACCCATACCCGTATTGATGGAAATCCCGTGATAAGGGGACATGATCTCTGCTGTGACAAGACGTGCCAAGGAAACCGCCTCGCAATATGCGCTATGGCTGGTTGTGGGAAAATAGTTCGAATAATGACCCGACCGTAGTATCATGTCACTTTGCCTAAAGTTGTCAGCGGGTTATATTTGTGAAATATCATTCTCTCTATGGTGGTGTATGAAGATCATCTTGCAGATCCGGACACAGTCTAATTGTTCGATAATTATTTTGGAGTATTCGGAGATGGAACCCGCCTTGCAATGCCAAAGATAAAACTGCGCGCCGGACTCATAGTCATTGAAGCCTGGTTCAGGGGCTACTGAGGGAGTCCCGGATTAGGGGGTATCCGGATAGCCGGACTATATACTTTGTCCGGACTGTTGGAGTGTGAAGATACAAGACTCAAGACTCCGTCCCGTGTCCAGATGGGACTCTCCTTTGCGTGGAAGAAAAGCTTGGCGATCCGGATATTATATTTCCTTCCTTATAACCGACTCCGTGTAAACCCTAGCCCTCTCTGGTGTCTATATAAACCGGAGAGTTTGGTCCTTAGAGGGACGATCACAACCATAATCATCATAGGCTAGCTTCTAGGGTTTAGCCTCTACGATCTCGTGGTAGATCAACTCTTGTACTACTCATATCATCAATATCAATCAAGCAGGAAGTAGGGTTTTACCTCCTTCAAGAGGGCCCGAACTTGGGTAAACATTGTGTCCCTTGCCTCCTGTTACCATTAGCCTAAGACGCACAGATCGGGACCCCCTACCCGAGATCCGCCGGTTTTGACACCGACAGCTCCCTCTATACAAACCGATCGCTTAATGACTTCGAGCCGAGGGCAAGCACCAACAATCCGCTTCACAAGTCCGAAGTAACTGCTTGGAATTGGCTCCGCAGGCCACAGCCGGACAACTAAGTCCTTCATGGCTAGTTCGGCCTTGTGCAGTTCGACCAGCTACTTCAGCTCATCGTTAAAGGGCACCGGATAATTCGGCGCCAAATATTGCGACCAGAAATGCTTCTCCGCAGACTTCTTCTCCTCAGCCCGGTAATATTGGGCGGTATCGGATATGCTGCACGGCAGGTCCGCAAACGCTCCTGGAGAAACAAGAATTCAGTTTGATGCTTAGACTTCCTCCCATTACTATGAAAAAAATACTTTAAATAATAAAAAGACTTACCAGCTGCAACCCTCCGTGCCTCCTGAATGTCCTTCAGAGCACCTCAGGCTTCTTCTTGAGCATCATCTGCGGCTTGGAGAGCTTGGGTGAGTTCGGACTCTTTCCCTGCTAAGCTCAGCTCTAAAGTCTCGCTCTTCTTCACGGCCTCCTGGAGCTCACGCTTAGCTTCAATGACCCTGGCCTCGTGCTTCTCACGAAGAGCCTGCTCTGCGGCAGCCTTCTTATCGGCTTTGGCCACAACCTTCTTCAATGCCTCAATTTCGGCACTAGCTCCTAAAGCACACAATACAAATATTTTCATCAGGCACAACTACTCATTCGTGCCGAATTTAGGACAAGGTTTCGACATACCTTGCTTGTCCTCCAACTGCTTCTTCACGCAGCCAAGTTCTTCTTCAGCC
The DNA here is from genome assembly GCF_002162155.2 of Triticum dicoccoides. NCBI lineage: Eukaryota > Viridiplantae > Streptophyta > Magnoliopsida > Poales > Poaceae > Triticum > Triticum dicoccoides. The sequence goes on from NC_041391.1 coordinate 234,548,105, forward strand.
CGTTCCAGACTCTGTTTAGTCCGGACACCTCTGCATTATGAGAGGCGGTCATCGCTATGGATGCCTGTTTTCAAACAAAGGGATATATGTCATTTACTGAGTCTCCTGCAAAGTGGAAATTTGATCCCCTGTCCGGCTCTCTCTCTATCACCGAACAGTGCGTCAGGGGCTACTACTCATACTATGACAATATTCAAAGGTTTCTAAAAACATACCTCAAAGCCCTTTATAAGGCTAAGGCAGGATTCATTCAGTCCGCTCTCAGCGGACTGGATCTTTTCAATCACCGCACCCATGAGGGTGCGATGCTCATCGACGATGGACGCACTCCTTAGTGCCATCAATAGGCCACCCGACAACTCTGCTTGTACAGAGGTTGCTGGCGGAGCGGGCGGGCCTCCCCCTGTCAAAGGTGGCTCCTCGCCCGATCCTGGAGCTCCAAAGGTCTCCAGGACCGTGTCCGGCCGCGGGCCGAATCTAAGATCGCCCCCGCCGTCGACAAGCATGGGAGCCGCCCCTCCCGTATACCCGGCCCCGGAGATATGCCCTCCATGGTCCGGGTCCCGCTGAGATGACACTTCCGTGTCACGCCTAGGCTTTGGGGAAGGTGCCTCTGGAGGTGTCTCGCTCTCCAGGGCATCCGAGCTTAGCGAGTCCTCCAATGAGGACTGTCCGGCGTGGGACCTCGCCGGGCTGCACAAAGTATGGCGACAATTAAACTACTACATCCTAATGACCTCGGGCACGTGGGCGTGTTCGGATTTCATATACTCACGACTTTACCAGGGGCTGGGCCCTGGGATCCCACTCCGGGCTGCTATGGGCAGCCGTGGTGGACGCCTCCGGGAGGGAACCTTTCCCCCTCTTTGGAGATTCGGCCTCCAGGGATGAGGAAGCCATCCTTTTCTCCCCTCCCCTTGTGGAGGGCTTGTCTTCTTCCTCCTCCTCTTTGTCTTCGGAGGAGGGGTGGTCGCTGGAGTCTTCGGATTTTGCGTCCGAAGTGTCGCGGCGACGGAGGCCGCTCCGGGTCTTCTTGACCTTCTTGGAGGCCTCTTTCTTCGGCGCCTCGTAAGGCACTGGGACCAGCATCTTCGTCAGAAGAGGCCCTGCCAGTTCCTCCGGCAGCGGGGCCGAACAGTGTATCCGCCCCACCTTTTTCGTCCATTCCTGGGATTATTATAGAGAGCATGCAAAAAGTGTCTCCCTTGGGACATACCAGCTAAAACATGGATGGATAGAGCACAACAATGACTTACCGGACTTGCAGAGCGGGATAATTGATACCCGCGGTCCTCGGTAGAGCCCGGCCATGGTTTGCCGGACTTGAAGAGCACCTTCCAGATGTCCTTGTGGGAGGAGCCGTAGAGCTCCGTAGGGTCTGGTGCTCGGTCGGGTCGTATTCCCACAGAGTGCAGGCTCGACGCTGGCAAGGGAGAACCAGGCGAACTAACATCACCTGGACTACGTTGACAAGTTTGACATCCTTGTCGACCACGCTCTGGACGCGCGTTTAGGAGCACTGACAGGTCGTCGGATGAGGACCAGTTCAGGCCCTTCTCGGGCCAAGACGTGAGCCGCAGTGGGGCTCCAGATCTGAATTCAGGGGCGGCGGCCCACTTTTTACCACGCGGTTCGGTGATATAGAACCACTTCTGCTACCACTCCTTGACAGAATCATTGAAGGCGCCCGTTGGCCATGTGACCTTAGGCATTTTGCTCACCATGGCGCCGCCGCACTCGGCGTGCTCGCCATTCACCACCTTGGGGTTCACGTTGAAGATCTTCAACCATAAACCGAAGTGGGGCGGAATATGGAGAAAGGCCTCACACACGACGATGAATGTCGAGATGTTAAAGAAAGAATTGGGGGACAGATCATGAAAATCAATCCCGTAATAATACATGATGCCGCGAACAAAGGGGTGAAGGGGAAACCCGAGCCCACGGACAAAATGAGGAAGAAACACGACCCTCTCGTGGGGCTCCGGAGCGGGGACGATCTGTCCCGCTGGTGGAAAACGGTGGCCGATTTTCTTGGCCAGGTACCCGGCCTCTCGGAGCTTTTTGATATCCCCCTCCTGGACGGTGGCAGCCATCCATTTGCCTCCTACTCCAGATTCGGACATCTTCGAAACCTATCTCCGGTGGAGAAGAAGAGTGCTTGGGTTCTAGGGCTCTAGCAGAGGGGAATGGACTAGCGGAAGGGAAAGGCGTGGGTAGAGAGAAGGAGACCTTATCTCTTTATAGAGGCGGTAAAAGCTTTTTGTGCCTCCCCACTTGCTTAGTGGAACCCGCTCGTTCCCCATTCGCCGCAATTAGCGGTGCGGTTGGACTACCCGTGCCCGTGTTAATGAAAATCCCGTGATAAGGGGACGTGATTTCTGCTTCGACAAAACGTGCCGAGGGAACCGCCTCGCAATATGCGCTGTGGCTGGTTGTGGGAAAACGGTTCGAATAATGACTCGACTGTAGTGTCATGCCACGTTGTCTGAAGTTGTCAGCAGATTACATTTGGGGAATATCGTTCTCTCTACGGTAGTATGTGAAGACCGTCTTGCAGATCCGGACACGATTTAAGTGTTCGATAATTATTTTGGAGTATTCGGAGATGGAACCCACCTTGCAATGCCGAAGACAAACTGCGCGCCGGACTCATCGTCATTGAAGCCTGGTTCAGGGGATACTGAAGGAGTCCTGGATTAGGGGGTATCCGGACAACCGGACTATATACTTTGGCCGGACTGTTGGACCATGAAGATACAAGACTCAAGACTTCGTCCCGTGTCCGGATAGGACTCTCCTTTGCGTGGAAGACAAGCTTGGCGATCAGGATATTAGATTTCCTTCTTTATAACCGACTCTGTGTAAACCCTAGCCCCCTCCGGTGTCTATATAAACCGGAGGGTTTTGTCCGTATAGGGACGGTCAAGACAATCATAATCATCATAGGCTAGCTCTTAGGGTTTAGTCACTACGATCTTGTGGTAGATCAACTCTTGTAATACTCATATCATCAAGATCAATCAAGCAGGAAGTAGGGTTTTACCTCCATCGAGAGGGCCCGAACCTGGGAAAAACATTGTGTCCCTTGCCTCCTGTTACCATTAGCCTTAAACCCACAGATCGGGACCCCCTACCTGAGATCCGCCGGTTTTGACACCGACAGGCGTTGTCTTTGAGCTCAGGGGTCCCTGTCCGAGCCTCGGCAAGGTGTTAGGCTTGTTGTAGGCTTATGTTTTATCTGTTGATCTGCTGTGTAAGGGGGCCTCCCCACCATATTGTACCATTCGGCCATGTACTCTGGTTTGTTGCTTTATCTATAAAGCGGGGAGAAAGCCTATTTCGAAAGACCACCTAGCGACGACTACAAGGACTGACGCAAGCCGAAGGCGTGCCGTCGTCATCGCCCCTCCGTCGCTGGAGTCAGGCACAGCTTGTTGTAGTAGACAGTCGGAAAGTCGTCATGCTAAGGCCCCATAGGACCAGCTCACCAGAACAGCAACCGCCGTTGATGAAGAATAACGTAGATCGGAAGGATCCAATCCAAAGACACGAAGGTAGACGAACAACGATGAGATCTGAACAAATCCACCAAAGATAGATCCGCTCGAGACACACATTCACACGCCCACCAACGATGCTAGACGCACCGCCGGAACAGGGGCTAGGTTGGGAGACCTTTATTCAATCTTCAGTGAGCCGACGCCGTCTCGTCTTCCTGAGCAGGACACAAAAATCGGAGCCCTCCCACAGGCCCTTGCCAGGATCCACCATGCCCTCATGGCCCTAGGGCCATCCGAGACGAGGCTGACCTACAGCGGCGCAGACGAGTGGCAGGAACCCTAACTTTTTTTTGAAGAGGAGGAGGCGGGGGCTTGTCAATACACGTTAAATACAGTGACAAAAAAGAACTGCAATATCTGACGAAAGTCGCTGCGAGAGCTTGGCAAATTTCATTGTATGAGGTTGCCAGTTTTTTCAGAAACACATGGCAATTTCTGAAAAGATAAAAAAATTGCGGCAAAAAACAGCATGATTTGTCGCCACAAAAAAAGTTTGCTTGTCATCCCTCTCTCAGCTGAAGCTCACCAGTTATCGTTATAAAAAAGAAAACAAATATGACATTTGCATCTCTTTTTCGAAAAAAAGAGGGTAAACATTCCCGGCTTCTGCATCAATCGATGCAAACAACCCTCAAACCACATGTATCTCTAACATACTCATCATGTGAGGAAAAAGAATCAATTAATGTATCCTTCATAGTGATCTAAATGCTTTTATATTCTTTACAGAGGTAAACGTAATAACAGGGCAAATGACAATTAATCATCATCACCATGATTGATCCATTAATGTATCCTTCATAGTGATCTAAACGCTTTTATATTTCTTTACAGAGGTAAACGTAATAACAGGGCAAATGACAATTGATCATCATCACCATGATTGAACCATGGACCCCATTGTTTCGTTGGGTTGGCGCTATTGTTTCGTGCCGAACTGCATTTCTTTGAGCTGCTTTTGGAGTTCAACACGGAGACTCCACCTACATGCTGCTGCATACATATGCTCCGTGGACGGACGGCCGCCATTAGTTTACGGCTTGCTGTATCATTATTATTCTCCTTTTAGCGAATCCTAATCAAGATGAGACGATGGAGCCACACCTGCGCCACCCACGGTAGCCCCACGTACCACACCCGGTCGTTTTCATGGGCACATCCGCACTCCCACCCGCATCCATCTGCCAACCGGGTTTCCCCAAACCCAGGTGCAATGCGAAAGACCTCGATCCGGCTGGTTTATTTCTGGGTGATGCCAACACTCCAGCCCACACCTCCACATCCAAATCATTCATTGTTTGGCATTGTCCCACATCATCCAGACGAGAAGAGAGTTTTTTCCTTTTTCTTTTTGAAAGAAAGGATGACCTCCAACCTCCGCATCTGGGAGAAACACGATCAGAGTGCAAATGCCAAGGTCAAACTCCCGTTGTAAATCGTCGAGAAGCTCCCATGGGTCCATAACCTGGATGAACCTAACAACTTCCTGGAACCTTACTTTCTCATGTTTAGATTATTAGATAATCATGCAAAAAAAGAGAAATAATAATAACTTAACAAATGCTCACACCCATATCACACGCCAAATCTTCATCCACAAGTACTGGCAGAGATTCTTTATTAACTGCCACATCTTCGGCACCACCTCCGGAATCATTTCGTTTTCTGCAGTCCTATCACCTTTCGCGAATTCCTCTTCATCTATTTGACGAAATTGTACTTCGAATGGGACCTATCCAGCATGGAACGGCCATAACCTAGTTACCATCCATGATGTGCACATTCTAACATTCCACAGGTTGTTTTCATGAAAACAAATAAGAAAAATCTATATATGTCGACAAAAAACAGAAAAATTTGTATGTCTTCATCTCTTTGACAAGTAAGAACAATTACTGTCTGATAATATATCACTAGGTAAAAAATAACAAATACGCTGTAAATGTGCAGGAGAGAGCATGTCAGTTCTCAAATAGAATCATGATACCAAAAAAGGAACATAAATAGTTTGGCTTTATGGGCAAACACGCGATTCCAAACTGTTGATACTGCAACAGGAGTGCTCAGTGAGCAGATCATATAAGCTAGATAACAACAAGGAGTATAATTAGATAAGACCACACAAAAAGTACATAATCCAAAAAGTAAGAGCTTGATGAAAATGACTAGTCAGAAGGGAACCGATTCACTGATTGCAATCTAAAAACTGACTATGGTCCACAGGATATTAACCCTCGGCCTTTATAATTTAGCCACAGTTGAGCAGAAAATGATTAATAATGTGGCTGACAAACAGATTGGATTTGAACAGAACTCAAACTTTCTCCAACATTACAATCAGCACGACCCCATACATGAATGATACTGCCCATGTGAGGCCGGTATTATCCATGACATTTACGAATAATGGCGGCGTCGCCTCCACCGGCTCATTATGGGATGCACTCCCTCTGCAAGTCACCATTCTCCAACAAGAAGAAAGAAGCCAGATACATCATACATAGTTGAAAGATGCAACGAGAAAGGGGGCGGTAGACACATGCATGCACATGCGCGCAAGGACCGCCACTTCATCACTCCCCGCTCTCACATGGTCACCTGTGATAATGAGAGATTAGGAACACAAGAGGACATGAGAAAGAGGCTGCAGCACTGGATGGGAGAATGCTCAATTATCCAGAAAAGCAACTGGCTCAAGATACAACAGTTACTAACAAAAATCATTCCTAAATGACAAGTGGCACACGCGTGGCACGAAGCACTCTGGCCCTAACGTTTTTACAACTAAAATTGTCATCGGAAAAAAAAAAGAATTGGAACTTGCCATCCGAAAAGAAATTGCCATGTTTGACTACTAAAGTTGCCTTCCTCGTGTTACTAAACTTGCCATAAAAAACGTTTGGAGTTGCCATGTGTTTGTGTCGCGCGTGTGACACTTAATTTCACCTATTATAGCACACTGCAATGGAATTGCAGTGTGCTACAATAGTTTCAAATTTTAATTAATCACTTTCGAGACAGTGTCGAACATGACTTTGCAAAATTTATCAGAGATTTGTGACACCGTGTCAATTTAGCACAACGGGTTAGTTGGATACGATTTAGGGAAGTTCCAAGCGTGGAGGTTAGAGAAGGTGCTGGGTGATCAAAGGCACCTTGGTGCACGCAGGGTTGGGGATTGGGCACCTGAATTCCAGGGTGGTGATCCTAGGTGGCGGGCTGGGCATTTGGCTCTCCAACGAGTAGTGTTGCAATGGTGTTGACGTCGCGTCTTAGTCATGTGGATCGTGAGGTGTCCGGTGGCTGGTGGTCCTGGCGCGGCTGGTGTATTCGAAGGCGGCCAGACCGTGATCTAGATTTGGAGTTCCTCTTCCATCGTGGGTGGTCCGAGTCCCCTCGGCAAGGTGTGCGAGAGGAGCCAAGCGAAAGCTTCATGCCTTTGGGCCAGTGGTGATGATACTCCCAGGTGTCGTGTCCCTCTTGGGGCCGTCTTCTTGGCTTCCCTCCCCACCTTGCCAACGCCAAGGGTGAACGTTTTCAGCGGGCGCGGTGCATCGTATCCCTCTCAGGTGAGTCGCTGGTGAGTGTGGGTGTACCCGGTCGCCTTGGCGTTTTGGGTTGGCTTGGGGCACCTCTTGGCCTAGCTTCAACTCCGACGACTAGCGGTCTTGTGTGCCCCTTCATTTACACGTGACGGCGTCTTCCTCCTACAGCTCCATCCCGCCCGCAAGTCCAACAGGGCAGGGGGTCCTCTCCGGCGAAATGGTAGAGTGGTTGTGACTCAGTCCTGTGGTTTTCTTCTCGTCAATGGACTTGGTTGTGTCTCACGGTGGTCCGGCCTCTCGTGTACTTTTACTCAACAACTAGCTGGTTGCGTCTAGTAATGCATCTCTGGTGCTTGCTAGCGGTCTCCGGCTTGTATTTTGTCGTCTTTTTTCTTTGATCAGCATTTTTGAGGAATTCCTCAACACCTTGGCCATATGGCTTTATTTGTAAAGCGGGTGGAAAACCTGTTTTCGAGAAGAATCGCGCATTTTACAAACAGTTACATCTTCGCCCTTTTTTGGGGAAACCAGGGATTAGGTGTAGTGTTGACAACTTGATGTCACAGGTAAAGGCTGCACCAGTAGGCACATGAAATATAATTGTAGCCATTTCAATGTATGGAGAGCATGACAGACAAAGACTTGTCTGGTTTAGCCATTCACCGGGCCCACTGAAAGTAACAAGAAAATAGCTACTGCATGTCTATTTCGTCATCTCATTCAAAGAAACACGTGCACCTGCCTAATGATGGACACTGGACAGGTAGCAAATCTTGATAAAAATAATGAGATCCTGACTATACTTTTAATTTTGAGTTCTAGGTAACTTCTGATAGACAAAAAAGGTTCTAGATATTCAAGAATACTCATTTTTGTTATATAAAAAATATTGTTTCTGAAAAGCAATTACTAGTAAAGTCCTTCAAGTAGAATTGATAAATTAGTAAACATGATCTGAGTATAGACAAAAAAACCAGAAATAATCAATCTTACAGAACAAGAGGCAGTATCATCAGTTACAGATCAGCACCATATCATATCAGTAGCAGCTAGATAAATCTGCATGGCAATATGTGAGATCTTTCAAGATAGTTCGTACAGTACTATTGAAGCAGCAAAATCATTCAAACAAAGTAAATCACGCGCTGATTATTTGGTTAGCACATCGACACGAAGATCAATAAGTGTACCAAGAAGTAGGCTTTTCTCCTTTGTCTGGAATCTAAATATGGGGCCCATCAAGCAGGCAAGAGATATGAGTTGGGTACGTCTAAACAAGGATCTCATGGCTGATTCAGCAAGACTGCAAAACAAGACGAACTTCAAATAACATTGTATACAACTAACACTTTTGCCAGAAATCCACAATAATGGAGGCCCAGTCTGTTCAGCCCTTAATGGTCCCAAGAAAAAGCGCAGTCCAATCAGTGTGAGCCGACAATATTTCGATGGCAGTAAATGGTAGGCATCAGAACACGCAGGGTTGGATTAGATTAGACTTGACAAGATATCTTGGAGAAACTTATTAACCATTCATCTGCACCAATGAGACGTAAAGGAAGTCTTACTTGAACCACCAGACAAAAGAATATACCGAAAGATGATAAGTATGTGAAGAGTTGCTTCCGGAAATGACATCCATGGTTGTGGCCATGCTTGTTCACATTTGCTCAGGCATGTGGAAGGCACTGTATAACTAGGCTAGCAGAATGCAGCTCTCTGATGACGCTCACGATTGCTACAGATTCAAGAAGGCGAGAGGATAGTCATCGATGAAATGAATTCATATTGTGAGTCACAGCCACTTCAATGTAAGGACTGGATGGCAAAATAATGCACACCACAGACAGTTAACGGCTGAAGTGGATAGTAGCACTTGGTTTCACCCGAAGAATCGAACAAGGCTTCCAAGGAGAAGGTGTGATGCATCTTGCGGGCTGCGCGTGGCGAATGAACAGCTTCACACAAGCCCACAGAAAACACGCGCGTGCGCCCTGTTGGTTTCCTCATAGGGTATAAAACAGGAGCGGCTTCCTGTTTGTTTCCAAGATTCTCCCACTTTGACCCCCCAACCATGCATGTTTGTGAGCTGCAGCATATATATACAGGTGCCATCCTCGACACCTTCTGCATATAGAGTCGAGTAGAAAAGAATAGCAAAGGCAAGCATGACTCAAGCTCATTCAAAATCTCACTTCCACCAATTCTGGGATGGGCTTCACATCAACGGGAGCAGCGACAGCTTTGCCATCGAGCTACTGCCGTCGCTTGGAGCAACCATAAACCACTCCAATAAGCTGAAGAAGTTCATCGTATCGCCCTACGATCCCCGCTACAGGTGAGGTTCACACGGCCTGCACCCTCCGTACCTTCCATGTTGCAAGAAGAAGAGAACAGCAGCAGCTGACATGGTTTCCTCTGCTTTTTTTCTGTGTCTCTCTCTCAGATTCTGGGAGCTGTTCCTCATAGTCCTAGTTGTTTATTCCGCCTGGGTTTGCCCGTTTGAACTGGCATTCTTGAGGAACTTGCCGTCTAAGCTTGTGCTAGTTGAGAACATTGTCAATGGCTTCTTTGCCATTGATATTGTTATGACATTCTTTGTAGCTTATGTTGACAGTAAAACACATCTTCTTGTGGACGATCGGAAGAGAATTGCAGTAAGGTTCGCACCTGGTTCATAATTTGTTTCGTCTTAATAACCCCACATTTGGAGCTGAAAAGGCCCAGGTGATTCTGTCCTGGCATTAACAAAATATGATCTGATCCTCCGCAGATATCTATCAACTTGGTTCATATTTGATGTATGCTCAACAGCTCCATTTCAACCCATCATCCTTCTGTTCACACACAAGGGAAATGACCTTTCCTTTAAGGTTCTCAATCTGCTTAGGTTGTGGCGTCTTAACAGAGTCAGCACGCTGTTTGCCAGGTTAACATCTTCTCCAGATTCTTCATGTTTGAATGATGAATGACAAATGGCACAAATTTGATCATCTACTTTTAACCAGGCTGGAGAAGGATATCCGATTCAACTATTTCTGGACTAGGTGCTCAAAGCTTATTTCTGTAAGTCTTCCAGAAATATTACTACGTATAATTTTTACCGTCACCTTCAAAAGTTTCAACCATGCAGAATATTAATTATTATATTCCCAGGAGAACAAAAAATCGCTGACTATAAAATACGTAACGATCAAATGCAGGTCACCCTCTTTGCGGTGCATTGTGCGGGATGCTTCAACTATATGCTTGCTGACAGATACCCCTACCCAGAGAATACATGGATTGGTGCCGTGATGCCTACATTTAGATCAGAGAGCCTATGGACTAGATATGTTACTGCTCTGTACTGGTCCATTACGACGCTGACAACAACAGGCTATGGCGACTTGCATGCTGAGAACCCAAGGGAGATGCTCTTTGATATTTTCTATATGCTCTTTAATCTGGGTTTAACAGCTTACCTCATCGGCAATATGACCAACCTGGTTGTTCATGGCACCAGCCGCACCCAGAAATTTGTATGTTTCTGAACCTACTCACAGAGCATTCAATGTAGCTATTCATGT
>NC_041391.1:234559191-234630436 GCF_002162155.2 Triticum dicoccoides
GAACAGAAATAGGCTGTATTTGGATCCCATACAACTAAAGTTGTGAAGATCTTGAGAAAGCTAGCACTTTTATTATATACGACATGGTTGGAAAATGAAATGTTTCCCCTAGCCACTCAGAAATTTTAGGCATTAGAATCCTATTCTTGCATGGACGCCACAAAGTACCAAGTTCTTGTATCCCCTAGCCACTCAACAATTTTAGGCAACAAGAAAACGGAGAAAACAACATGAATCAAGGTCTTGCACAATCGACAACATCAATAAAATAGTTACCGTCATTCTTGTTCCACGCCTATAGTCCTATTGATATCTTCTATTTAAATGATGCAGAGGGACTCCATATATGCAGCTTCAGAGTTCGCAGCACGAAATCAGCTGCCTGTGAGCATAAAGGAGCAAATGCTATCTCACTTCTGCCTACAGTTCAAGACAGAAGGCTATAACCAGAAGACCATGTTAAATGGTCTCCCAAAAGGAATCCGTTCAAGCATAGCATACAGCTTATTCTTCCCAATCTTGCGACGGGCCTATCTCTTCCATGGAGTATCCAACAGTTTCATTGCAGAACTGGTAATATAGTCAATTATTCAATGTTTTTCTAACTATCTTGCGAGAACTGCTAATATATGTACTAATTGGATATGTTGGATAATATAGGTCATGGAAGTGCAGCCTGAGTATTTTCCACCAAAGGAAGATATCATATTGCAGAATGAAGGGGCAGCTGATATTTACCTAATAGTTTCAGGAGCAGTGGTTAGTTTGTTATCTCTGTAAGTTATGAATCAAAGCTTGTGCAAGTTCGTACAATTAAGCTAATTGGCAGTACTATCTGATTTTTTGTAGAATATGATAACAACCATAAATGGGAATGAGCAGGTATAATTTCTTCAGCTATAATGCAGAGACTCCCAGATATCGCTAAGATTTCCATGGATTATTTTCATTACTAAAATAGTATGAATTTCTTGAAAGCAGGTATATGCGAAAGTTACGAATGGTGATATGTTTGGAGAGGTTGGTGCTCTATGTAACATACCTCAGCCGTTTACTTTCCGCACAGCTGAACTGTCACAACTCCTGAGAATCAGCAGGATAAGACTCAGAGAGGCCATTCAAAATCACAGGGAAGACAGTGACATTCTAATGAATAATCTATTCCAGGTATAGCTTCAATTTTGGAACACAGTCAAACAATTTAAGAGTTAAATTCGTCTAAACAGAAACTAACAACTTGTGCCAATGTACAGAAACTGAAGCTACCAGAAAATTCACCTGAAGTGAACCAACCAGACCGAAGATTCTTGAGCAAGTATGACCTATTTTATATATCTCGAGAAGAACGGATGCTACAATGGCCACACCAACATTACACAGAACAGAAAAGTATAGATCTTGGTAGCAAGGTTCCAATATCTGGAGATGGTCCTGATTCAACGAAGTTATTCAGACAAGTGCCACAGCAGGAAGACATCCATAACAAGTCGAACTGCAGGTATAGATTATCAGATGGAATGGTGGACAAAGAAGAGGATCTCAACGAGGTTCGCATAAATTGCGAGACCGAAAGTGCTGAAGAGTTCTGTATTAGAATAAAATCCGAAGACAAGACCGCAGCAAGCAGTCAGCAAACAATACTTACAAAAATGCAGCCGGGTTCTCCACACAGGACATCCGAAAACATATCAAGGAGCATATATCAAGATTATAGTGGCATAAAAGCATCCAATAAAAGAGTTACAATTCATATATATCCTCATAATGCAACAGGTTCTACGGTACAGAATGGGAAGCTTATCAACCTGCCTGGTTCGCTGGACGAACTTATCAAAATTGGCAGTAAGTGAACAAGTTTTTAGCATATGACTCATTTTGATTCATGCTGTATAGCTTAGTGTTTAGCAGAGACCAGATATACACCGCACTTTCTAGTAAATTAGATACTGCAACATGCATTTCTCTCATCAAATATTTCTTTGCTATGCAGGACATAAGTTTCCAGATTTCCATCCGACAAAAGTGGTCAGTAGAGATTACGCTGAAATAGATGACATTGGTGTCATCCGAGATGGCGACCACATATTCTTTCTTCAGATTTAAAAATAATAATATATATAGCACAAACCAACCTAACCAGACAACTCATAGAGATATAAGTGCTCCATTCTAGCGAAAGTAATGGATGCACATGACGGCTTCCGACTGAAGATGTGAAGACGAAGGACATTTTGACATTCTTACAAATAGTTTTGATCATTACTAACATCATTTAAATGCTTCACTGTACAATATAGCTGGTGGACAAAGTCATGTATGCCTGTCGGCAAAAGCATTTCTTAGTTCCTTTTATAGCAGGTTATGTGTTTGAGTCATGTGGTAATCTTATTACCGACCGGTTGTGGTCTTGATCTTTATTGTTTGTTTTGACTGCTTCGAACATTTGCTACATTTTAATAAAGATGGTTGTATGCATCACAATGATGCAGAGGCCAAGGTTAAACCATTTTCTGAAAAATGTCAACCCCTTCAACCGCTTCAACTGCAAACTCCGAAATTCAGAGCCCGCTCAAAGATGGTTTGTGCTTCATTCTTGCAGTTACCCGGATTGGCTCCGACCATGTCCCCCTTCTCCTCTCCTCCGCTGACGAGCGCCTCCCCTCCCCGCCGCGGTTCCGGTTCGAGCTCTTCTCGCTCAACCAGGCGGGCTTTCGGGAGGCCGTTGTCGCCCGCTGGATCTCCGCTAGGTCGGCACCCCACCGCTCCATGTCTGCGGTGGACTCTTGGCACTTTTGTGCCAAGTTGGCCCGCCAGTTCATGAAGGGTTGGGGGGCTAACCTAGGCCGGGACCTAAGAGAGCGCAAGAAGTCCATCTTGACCGCCATTCAAGCTCTGGATGCGCGTGCGGACTCGACTGGGCTCTCCCCGAACGAGTGGCTGCTTCGCTACGACCTGGAGGATCAACTTTCCTTCATCTACGCAGATGAGGAGGCTTACTGGCGTGTGAGGGGAACTCAGAGATGGGTGCTTCAGGGCGACGCCAACACCGCCTACTTCCAGGCGATTGCGAACGGCCGGCGCCGCCGCAACTCCATCCACTGCCTGTGGGATGGAGGCACGCAGCTAGTGCGGCCTGAGGCCATCCGCCTCCTTGTGGATGGCTTCTATAGGGATCTTTTTACCCCCACTCCGCGTGGTGGGGTGTGCCTCGCCCCCGACATTTGGTCGGGCGCGTTAGGAGTTTCGGCTGCAGCCAATGCAGCTTTGGTTGCCCCCTTCAGCGAGGACGAGGTCCTCGCTGCCATCAAGGGGATGAACTCCGCCTCGGCCCCGGGACCGGACGGTCTCCCAGTAGCTTTCTTCAAGACGTTCTGGCCTACCATCAAGCTCGAGGTCATGGCGCTCTTTGAGGAATTCTACTCGGGTTCCATGGATTTGGGGCGCCTCAACTATGGGGTGGTGACCCTCATCCCCAAGGTCCCGGGCGCCGCCGATATTCGCCAGTTCCGCCCCATCACAGTGATTAATGTGATTTTTAGGATCCTGGCGAAGGGGTACGCCAATAGGGTGACCCTCCTCGCGGATTCGATCACCCACCCGAACCAATCCGCCTTCATTCAAGGCCGGTTTATCCTTGATGGGGTGTTGGTGTTCCACGAGGTGCTCCACGAGGTCCATTTGAAGCGTCATAAGGCGGTCTTCCTGAAGTTGGACTTCCACAAAGCCTACGACACGGTCCACTGGCCGTTCCTGAGGGAAGTCCTGCTTCGCAAGGGCTTTGACGACCGTTGGGTGACGCGCGTCATGCAGCTCGTCTCCTGTGGCCGGACGGCTGTGAACATCAATGGCGACATCGGACCCTTCTTCCCTACCCTATGTGGGGTCCGGCAAGGGGACCCCTTCTCGCCGTTCTTGTTCAACATGGTTGTGGATGCCCTGGCTGCCATCCTAGACAAGGCCAAGGCTGCGGGCCATATTCGAGGCTTGGTCCCGCACCTGGTTGGAGGAGGAGGGGTCTCCCTTCTCCAATACGCAGATGACACCATTATTATGGTCGAGGGATCCGCCCTTGAGATTTCCAATCTGAAGTTCCTCCTTCTGTGCTTCTAGCAAATGTCGGGCCTTACCATCAACTTCGACAAGAGCGAAGTGATGGTGCTCGGGTACCCCGCCGAGGAGGCCCAGTCCATCGCCGATCGGCTTAACTGCCGGCTGGGCTCTTTCCCCACGACTTATCTGGGGATTCCCATTAGTGACTCGCGCCTCACCGTGGCGGACCTCCGCCCCACGGTGACCCGTATGCAGCATCGCGTTGAGCCCTGGAAAGGGCGCTGGCTTTCGAAAGCGGCCCTCGTGATTCTGATCAACTCCTCGCTGGCCAGCCTCCTGTGGTTCCTCATGAGCTTCTACAACCTTCATGAGACGCTCCACCAGGAGATCGCCAAGTACCAGTCCAGATTCTTCTGGGCAGGGGAGGAGGGCAGGCAGAAATATCACATGGTCAGTTGGCCAGATATCTGCAAACCCAAAGACCAGGGCGGTCTTGGGATTCTTTCCTCTCGGCGCATGAACATTGCCCTCTTGACCCGCTGGCTGTGGCGCATTGCCATTGGAGAGGGTGGCCTCTGGCTAACTATCATCCAGAACAAGTACCTTCGTGGACAGCCTCTGGCGTTCTGCCAACGCTCGGGCGGTTCCCAGTTTTGGCAGGCCGTCGTACAGCTGCTTCCGGTGTTACGCATAGGCACCTCCATCTCTGTGGGCTCCGGCGCCTCGACCTTGTTCTGGCTGGATAGATGGCTTGGGAATTCCCCCCTAGCCGCCCGGTTCCCCATCCTCTTCGACATTGTAGTTGACCCTCGGGTCTCTGTCGAGGCGGCCCTTATTGACTTAGGGCGCCTCGCGTTCCGCCGCCCTTTTGGTCCGGCCGAGGTGGCTGCATGGGATTTCCTCCTCCAGGACATCGCCCTGTTGCCTATGGAGGTGGCGGACGGCCCGGATGCCATTTCCTGGCGCCTTGACCCCTTTGGCCGCTTTTCCACCAAGTCCCTATACGCGGCTATTGCCCCCTCGACAGCTCCGGAACCTTTTGGCCTTATTTGGGACATTCGTCTTCCACTCAAGATCCGGATCTTTCTGTGGCAGTGGATCCGCGGCCGTCTCCCGTCCGGCGTGGAGGTCCTCAGGCGCCATGGCCCGGGTGATGGAATGTGCCCCCTATGTGCCACGGTTGAGGATGCTAATCACATCTTCTTCTCGTGCTGCACGGCCCAGTTCCTTTGGTCGTATTTCCGTGAAACGGTTGGTGGACAGTGGTGTAATACCAACTTCCCTGATTTGCTCGCCGAAATTCAGGCCTCCCCCCTCGCTACAGGCATATTAGATGGCTGTGCGTCGGGGTGCTGGCCTGGACCTTGTGGACGGTTCGCAATAGGCTTGTGATTCAGAAGGTGACCCTTCGACGTGCGACTGACTCCATCTTTAAAATGTGTGGTTACTTGCAGCTCTGGCGGCCGCTTAGCCGCCCTACGGATCGGGACGCCATCGACAGACTACTCTCCGACCTCCGTTCGTTGGCCTTCCGCCTGGCGCCTCCGCTCCCGCCGCCACCCCCGGAGCCCGATTAGTGGATGGCTTCTTGGCGTGTGTGCCTTTTTGGTTGTGTGTGTTGGGCTTGTTGAGCTGTGCCCTCAGCATTAACCCTTTTGCCTTCGTGTGCCGTGACTGTGGGTGTGTGTGGATCTTGTGTGTGTTTGTGGTTGTGTGATTCTTGTGGATGTTGGCTTTGGCATTGGCTTTATCTATAAAGCGGGGCGTGAGCCTTTTTCGGTAAACTCCGAAACACGATGGCCTTACAAAGATGGAGTTCGAAGAGCTTTGGAGGGATAAAAGAACAACCTGGACAAAACAATTATTAGCCTGTTCGATCAGGCTGAAGAAATTAGAACCTTTATCCTTCACAAGATCCTTCACAAGAGGTGGCTTAGACGGGAGATTAAGAGAAAAAAAAAACTTCTTCACCCCACAAAAAAAACTTCTTGGCCTTTGCTCGATCGAGAGATGTATGGCTAGACAATGCTCGGGGCTTACCTGGCTTAATCTTGGGGAGGCGAACACCTCCTATTTTCACATACATGCCAGCCACTGGAGGAGGAAAATCTTCATCAATCAGCTTAAGGAGAAAGATCGTATCGTGACAAGTCACAAAGATTTGGAGGAGCTCCTTTTAAACACTTCGGTAAGAGAATCGGCCGACTGATATACAGATCACATGACAGACCTTGATTTCCTTGGCCTCAACCAGCTTGATCTCAGCGGCCTTGATCCCTAACGGTGTTACGGCCCAGGGGTGCCTTATCATACCGGAAACCGGCTCAAGTAGGCCGGCCTGTGGCCCCCTAGGTCGGTTTATGCCATGGGCCAACGTCCCGGCCCATGGGCCCAATAGAGAGAAGGACCCGGAAGACTTGGAGTATACGACATGGAAGTTGGCGTCCAAGACGACTAACCAACTAGAATCCTGTAAACCCTAGGCCCCGGTATATCCTATATAAGTCAGGGTCGGGCTAGTCGATAGGGAGAACCTAGAGATTATTCTCATTCCCTCGATCACCATTGTACACCCCTATACATCAATCAATACACCACGAGCAGGAAGTAGGGTTTTACCTCGATCCCGATGGACTGAACCTGGGTAAACCGTCCCCTTTCCCCCTCTGATCTAATCGTCTAGCCGACATACCCTATCGAGGGATCTGCCGAAAATCACTCCGACAGTGGCGCGCCAGGCATGGGACGTGCTAGGCGAACTCAGAGACCATATGGGACCTTCAACCAACGCTGACGTTGTCACGCTGGGAACGATCTTTGCTTTCGATGCAATGTGTTACATCGTTGATTCGGCAGGCCACCTCAAGCTCGTCCACTTCAGCAACCTCGAGTTCGTCATCCTCCACAGCCTGGCATCTGGTCGGGCCTAGGATTGGCCATCAGTCTTCCTCAACCACCCACCTCCCACATCATCGCCAATATCGACACGCTCCATGACGTCCTCGAGGAACCGGTGATACCGAGGAGCTTGAAGATCTCCATGAAGAGATGGGCGACTCGGCCAACAGTTGCCCGGAGGCGATCCCGACATCTGCACCACTTCGCCTGTGGCAAGCAAATCAACGTATGGTGCTAGAGTTCATTGTCTCCTAGCATGGCATTGAAGCCAATCCAAACAAGATCAAGGCGTTGTCGAGACGCCCTGCTCTGACCAAGCTTTAGAAGATCCATAGGTTAGCGCTGCATCTATGAGCCGGTTTTTCTCGAGTCTTGGGGATAAAGCGCTCCCCTTATACCGGCTACTGAACAAAACGGACAAATTTGTTTGGATGGACGGGGCGATAGTGGTCTTTGAGGAAATAAAGAAACTGTTGGCGACCAACTAGATTCTCGCAGCACCCCAGATCGGCAAGCCTATGTTATTGTACATCTTGGCCACTAATCACGTGGCTAGTGCCATCCTGGTGGTTGAGCACGAGGAGGCGGGTCATGCTTACAAGGTACAACGTCCAGTCTACTACATTTCAGAGGTGCTATCTCCGTGCAAGGCTAGGTACCCTCATTACTAGAACGTAGCGCCCCGACCCAGTAAGGATCGGAGTCTCTGCGGTTACTGTGCTAGTCCTTGGATTGACTTAGAATTAAAATGAGTCCATCCAATGCCACTCGCAAAATGTTGAGTGTGGACCCGCGACCTATCACACCTTAATCTGCATCAGATATATCTGCAACATGATAAGTTGCAGCCGTATAGATCAGTACGTGGAGTGTACTGGCCAGTCACACCATAAGAGAGTATAAAAGTCCTACTTGTACATGCAGTTTGGCAGGTGGAAGGTTCTAAGTTTAAGTTTGCATAAAGGCAATTTTTCCATGGTATCAAAATATTATTTTATTACTTCAACCATCATATGATTGAGATAGAGCCCCCAACTCAATTTATTCCCAAAGTTGAATTGAACTCATTCAATTAAATAAATGTAATGAGATCTCTCAACATTCTCACTTCTAAATGCTCAAATTCGTCCATAACCTTGGACACGGCTAATTAAGTTTTACACTCTGCAGATGTTTGAGCACATTCCTCACAAGACTCAATCACCTCCTTTGTAGCTCCCACACTTAGAGTACGTGAGCTGGAAGATCAACCCTAATCACGATGGCCAAATTCTCCTTACTTTTAGCGATATATATATATATATATATATATATATATATATATATATATATAGGAAAATGGGTTAGTACTCCTAGGAGGACATACTCCTATGCCACGTCTGTTTTTTGATTTCCCACCGATGGCTTATTGGTCGTACTAGCAGATAATACAGCCGCTTAGCCACGCCGAGGTTCAAAAGTTGTTCCGTATTAATAGGCTACAGTCACGTTCGGATCGTTATCCAAAACGAAAGCAGGGTGAAGCTGTTGTAAGTTCCTGGATTTGGGCAGAATGGCTCGACAAAAGTTGCTGCCAGCGGCAGGTCAACAACGAGAGTGATGCCGGAGTCGACGCATCGTCGACGCCGGAGATGAGGTGCCGTCGGCAACCCGCTCTTCTCTGAGACGTAGCATTGGCCATCGCGCGTCCGTCGGTGGAGGGGCTCGCATGCATCTTTCTTTCAATGAGCATCGACGGAAGGTGCGGCCGTCCTCGGGCTAATTCATTCATATGCATGCATGATTGGATTACTGTGTTGCTTATCCCTTCTATACAGTTTCTTTATATACTCCCTCCATTCCTAAATATAAGTCTTTGGAGAGATTTCACTATGAAACCACATACAGAGTAAAATGAGTGAATCTACACATAAAATGCATCTATATACATCCGTATGTGGTCCATAGTGAAATACCTACAAAGACTTATATTTAGGAACGGAGGTTGCATGCTTGATCTTTAGCTCATCTAGATCTCGGTTTACATGCAAGATGGGTTCCGCTGGCCGGCAGCGCATCTTTCTCCACGGCAGTCCACGCAACACATAGATCGAGGATCGTTACTCAGGAAAACAACACCGGCAGCGGCTAGACCTACACGATACAATGGAGAATGGACTCCCACGACACGAACTGACTAGTCTAGATCGATGCAGCATGATCGATCCATCATCCAGCAAGCTTACTAACACAAAAATACAACATGATATAGATGCTCTGTGATGCACGTACACACAATTTTAGACTTGCTATTTGCATGGTCAAATACCATTGTTCAAAACAAGTAGTACTCTGTTGTTGTATTTTTTAACTGGTTATACTACTCTTTCATTTGATTTTCTTTTAAAATTTATTATTTCCTGTTTTAATATAGAACTATTTTCTAGATGCACCATACTTCATTTTTGTTATAATTCTTTTGGAATGAATTATATATACTCCATCACGGGAAGTGACATATACTCCACCGCAGAAAAAAGTAGTATATACTCCACTGGTATTATGTGCTCCTAATTACCAAAAAAAGAGTAGTACATACTCCTAACCGCAAAGTTGTAGGTACGTGTGATACTAAACAAACATGCTCTTTTGGTTGGCAATAATTAACATATATAGTACTTAAAAGACGTACATGTTGGTACAGATAAAAGAAGTATGTCGCATAGCTATATATACTCCTCGATGCAAAATGTGGTATATTCTCCTAATCCCAAAATGTGGTCTCCTAATCCCAAAATGTGGACGATGCAAAAAAAGTGGTATACACTCATACTTACAAAATTTTGTATATACAACTAATTACAAAAAGTGGTACAGAGACGTTTGGTTGCAAAGCAGTATATACTTTTAGTCCCTAAACATAGTAGTATATGCTGAAACATATACTACACAGTACTGCATACCAAATAAATAAAAGAACGCTCATAGTTGGTGATAAACCGGAGAATAGATCCACTAATATTCCTGCATTTTTGAAAGTAGTTATGCGCATTCAGAAAAAATAAGAGGAAGTAGTTACGCATGCAACATTTTGAACGGAGTGTAATTAGCATCTTTTCTTTAGCGCCAGTAGTTTGTTACTAGTGGGTCTCTTCCCCTCCACCCATTAAGGATGGGAGTATATATATATACACACGCATCAAAGAGGAACACCCTTATCACTTGAGCGAAGTTTAGGGAGAAAAATGGAATATGGAGTGAGGATAAAGAGACCCATCTATCTACAAATTCTATTTGTTCAATAGACAAAGTGTTTCCCCTTAACCCACGGATAGGTCGGTACACTTACTTATATATCTACATCTGCTAGCCTACCCCGGAGGGGCCACACAACCTACTCAACTACACTAGAGCCCATAGTAGCTTGTGGCTGCACATGTAAGCTTCTAGTTATGAAAAAGTGATAGATCACTTTAAGCCTGAGTGAATGGACCACTAGTGTGATGGTGTGCCTTTTTGGTAGGTCACATTCCCCATGATGCTAACACTGTACTTCGCCACCATTCAAACCATTTTTCACCCAAGTAGTTCATTAGTTATCTTGGTCCTATTTACTACATTGCCATGCATACCTCATAATGAATCACTTACCAATCCCCCTCTACTTTAGCGAAGCAATAAAATTCTACACAGTGGCGACAATAATGTATTGCTCGTACCTACCTCAATGAACTACTGGGTATATACCATAGCTATCTTACATAATCCTACTCATGCATAATACATCAAAGAGGACTAAATGCATAGAAAATATAGGCATAATGGAATATGGTCAAGATGTAACTTGCCTTGCTGCTGGTGATCAAACTCTAGAGAACTGTAATACTCAGCTTCACACTCCGGACAATCTATTGCAATACAATTAAGAACAAATAAGCAAACATTCAAAAAACCAAAAGAAAAATGCAAACAAAAAAAGATTCGCAAAACTTCAATTGAGAACAAACACCTTGACTAACAAGAACAGATCCTAAGTGTTGTGAAAATATCATGATGAAGGCTCAAGGGATGGGATACGGCTAAGGTTTAAGTATGCAAAAAGAATCAACAAAAATTGAGCTACGTTTTAAAAGATATGATCACAAGAAGTTTGAATTTGAATCTGGACTATTCAAAGTCAAAATTTAATCAACCTTGAATAGTTTGGTGCACTGGATAGAGTTTATCGAGATGAAAATTTGGTTGTTGTTTCATCGAATTTGGACAAATGATAAAAAGATATGGCTATTTGAAAGTCAGGGGCTAATCTGCAAGAATTGTATTTGCAACCGGGTCCCTAGACACATGGCGCAACGCTATTGGCTGTTAACAGGGCCGCCGAATCAATTAAAATGCGGTTGTCGGATTTTTTTAGATCGAATTGGTATGCTAAGTCTTGGCCGCCCGTTTTAAACAGATCCGACGGCCGCATTAACAGCCAACAGCGTTGCGCCGCGTGTGCAGAGACCCGGTTTGTCCAAATTCGATGAAACCAACGGCCAAATTTTCATCTCGATAAACTCTATCCAGTGCACCCAACTATTCAAGGTTTATTAAATTTTGAATTTGAATTAGTCCAGATTCAAATTCAAACTTCTTCGATCATATCTTTTAAACCGTAGCTCAACTTTTATTGATTGTTTTTGCATACTTAAACCCTAACTACCCACATTTGAGCCTTCATCATGATATTTTGCAACACTTAGGATTTGTTCTTGTCAGTCAAGGTGTTTGTTCTCAATTGGAGTTTTGTGAATCTTCTCGTTTGCATTTTCCTTTTGGTTCGTTGAATGTTTGCTTATGTGTTTTTAATTGTATTGCGAAAGATTATCCGGAGTGCGAAGCCGGGTATCACCATTCTCTAGAGTTTGATCACCAGCAGTAAGTCAAGTTACATCTTGACCATATTCCATTATGCATTTAGTCCTCTTTGATGTAGTATGCATGAGTATGATTATGTAAGATGACTATGCTATGTACACCCAGTAGTTCATTGAGATAGGTTTGAGCCTTACATCATTATCGCCACCGTGTAGAATTTTATTGCTTCACTAAACTAGACAGGGATTGGTGAAGTGATTCATTATGAGGTATGTGTGGCATGCAGTAAATAGGACCAAGATAATTAATGAACTACCTGGGCGAAAATGGTTTAAATGGAGGCGAAGTACAGTGTTAGCATCATGGGGAATGTGACCTACCAAAAAGGCACACCATAGGAGTGCACACTAGCGGTCAGTTCGCTCAGGCTTAAACAAATCTATCACTTTTTCATAATTAGAGGCTTACATGTGTCACAAACTACTATGGGCTCTGGCTTAGTTGAGTAGATTGTGTGGCCCCTTTCCGAGGTAGGCTAGCAGATGTAGATATATAAGTAGGTATACCGGCCTATTTGTGGGTTAAGGGAAAACACTTCTGAAAGACTTTGTCTCGATCTTCTAGCTCACATAATCTAAGTGTGGGAGCTACAAAGGAGGTGATCGAGTCTTGTGGGAAACGTGCGCAAATCTCTGCAAAGTGTAAAACTAATTAATTAGCCGTGTCCACAGTTGCGGATGAATTTCTGCATCTAAAAGTGAGAATTTCATGAGATCTCCTCACATTTAATTAACTGAATGGGTTTAATTCAACTTTGGGAATAAATTGAGTTGGGGGCTCCATCTCAATCATATGACAGTTGTAGTAATAGAATAATATTTTGATTGTAGGGAAAGATATGCAAAATTAAACTTAGAACCTTCCACCAACCAAATTGCATGTACAAGTAGGACTTTTGTACTCTCTTATGGTGTGACTTGCCAGTACATTCCATGTACTGACCTACACGGCTCCAACTTATAAAGTTGCAAATATATCTGACGTGGATTAAGGTACGATAGGTCATGGGTCCGCACCCAACATTTGCCAGTGGCGTAGGATGCTCATTTTACTTCTATGCTTCTGCAATATTTGATTGTCCTTGTGCCATATTTATGTAATAAATACTTTACTCCTGGACCCCCGATGTAATAAAAACGTGTGGTTATTTCTGTTATTTCATTAAGTATTGTGTGTGCTAGCAAGTCGATCCAAGGGCTAGCACAGCAAGCACAGAGACTCCGATCCATACCAGGTCGGGTCGCTACATAGAAGATCGCTTATGCATTGTTCATGTCATCTCGCAAGATCCAACACTACTTTCAAGAATGCTCCATCACGGAGGCCAGTGAGGTTCCCCTATCAGATATTACAACAATAGGGATACCACAGGCCCGATCACGAGGTGGACATTGAGGTGCTATCTTCCGAGATTCCATGCCAGGCCATAAAGTCGCAGGCCTGATTGACTTCGTCGTCGAGTGGACGGAAGCCGAATAACCAAAACGGCCATCGATTATACACATTGGACAATGTACTTTGATGGTTCAAAGATGATGGCCGGACTGGGAGCTGAGGTAGTCCTGATCTCTCCAACTGGCGCCAAGATGAGCTACATGTTGCAAATTCTGTACACAGACTGCAATAACGCTGTCAAGTACGAAGCCCTCCTGCACGACCTTCGCATGGCTATGTCCATGGGGCTCCAGAAGCTGAAGATCCAGGTGATTCTAACCTCGTGATATACCATATTAAGGGTGATTTCGTTTCCAAGGACCCATGGATGTCGGCGTACTGGGAGGCAGTACAACGGATGTCTGATCGGTTCAGCGGACTAAAGTTCCACCATGTTCAGCATGATGATAACGTAGCAGTTGATGTACTGGCCAAGATGAGTGCATGATGTGACCCTGTACCCAAGAACGTCTTCCTCGAGCGACTCTTCAAGCCATCCAATAAGTTGCTGATCTTACAGGAATCGGCCGCCCCCGGCCACATAATGACCAGGAGCTCAGACCCCCGCAACACTGAGACTAGGGGCTCGAAAATGGAGGCCTCTTCATCGGCCCGTGAAAGTATGTCGGTTATTCCAACCTAGACTGAGCCCATCCTATCCCATATCCTTCGCAATGAATTTCCGAGGACAAGACAGAGGCCAGATGCATAGTTCGTTGAGCTGCAGCCTACGTCAAGCACAACGGGGAGCTTTACAAGTGCAATGTCACAAGTGTTTTCCAACGCTGCGTATCTCTGGAAGAAGGCCAGCAAATCCTGCTTGAAATTCACATTGGTACTTGCGGACACCATGCGGCTTCTCGGACCCTGGTGAGCAAGCGTACCGAGCAGGTTTTTATTGGCCTACGACAAAGCAAGATGCAGATGACATAGTCAGTTACTGCCATGGATGCCGTGCTTCACTACAATCACCAGTTTACCAGCAACAACCCTTAAAACTATACCTATTACATGGCTTTTTGCAGTCTGAGGGCTGGAGATGGTTGGACCTCTTAAAAGGGCCAAGGGAGGGTTCAAGATACCTCCTGGTTATGGTTGACAAGTTCACAAAATGGATTAAAGTGAAGCCAATCAGTAGTCAGTCTGTTGAGCCGGCCATCAAATCCAATCCGGCGTCATACACCGTTACGGCATGCCACACGGCATTATAACGGACAACGGGAAAAAATCACATCTAAGAAGTTCAAAGACTATTGGGGTTCGTGCAATATCAACTTGACTTCGCTTTTGTAGTGCGCCCACAATCCAATGGGCAGGTTGAACGGGCGAACAGATTGGTCCTCAGTGGTCTGAAGCCGAGGTTGGTAAAATCGCTGGAAAAGGCTGACAGGAAGTGGATTGACGAGCTCACTTCAGTCCTATGGATCCTGAGAACTACGCCTAACCGATCAAACGGCTACACTCATATTTTCCGGGTATATAGAGCTAAAGTCGTCCTCCCCGGCGACCTCGAACATGATTCTCCTTGCTTATCTCGCTACATGGGGTATGATGCTGCATTCCTTCGAGCTCCTCGGCAGCCAGAAATTTTGCGAGTTCCTTGGCTGCCAGAGCACTCAATGTCAACCATTGCCTGCTCGGTGTTCAGAGATCGCTCAGCCTTGTTAGATATGGTTATGACACCGTTCGGGCCCGACATCTTTAGCTTCAGATCACAAGTAAATGCTTGACGGTGTGCCAGTCATCGGCATTAGCCATCTGGACTGCGATAATGTAGTCGGTTACCCATCTTTTAATCCTGACTTACAACCATACTTGTCCACCGCATCTAACTTGAAATTTGGTGCAAAGGTGTGGGCGAAAATTTCGTCAGTGAAGCAGGTCGAATACATCATGGAGGGACCTTCTCCCCAAAGCGGATGGCGTTTATAGAGGGGAGAATTGATTTTAACCCCCCCTGCGCGCTCCACTTTGATCTTGTACCCCCATGTTCGTGCGACTCGCTCTGAGCCCCCCTGTTCCGACTCGTTCTTTGCTGATTGCCCCCTTTTGCCTGTTTAACACATTTGTTAGTATCTAATCATCAAACAGAAATAAGAATGGACAGAAGTACCCTTCAGTTTAAAAAGATCTCTTTACCTAGTCTGAACGTCCCAGCCACAATTTTTTTCTCAAATGACAGGATTTGCTTCAACTGTGCTATGTTTCTCATAGAAAAAAAAGAAGTTCAATTTTGCTGTATATGTAGCCTTTCAAACGAACAGAATACAAATAATATAGTCTCACAATGATTCCATGATAGCATATATAATAAGTTCAGCAAGGTTCTACAGAACTGCATGACAACAAATAAAGGTGAGTCTCCACCTCACTTACACAGCAGAAATAAAGTGAGTCTCTACCTCACACACATAGCAGAATAATAGTGAGTCTCTGCCTCACTTACACAGGACCAAAAGGAGAGTTTGCACCTCACATACAGAACAATAAAGTGAGTCTGCATCTCACACATAGCAATAACACAAGTTCATCACAGATCGCTTAATTTCTTCCTCTTTGGAGTCATTTTCTTCTTCTTTCCTTTTGCTGGAGACTTTGGTGGTGGAGTAGCAGCTTCAGATGTTGCTTGGCTCCTTGTGACAGCTCCAGGACTAGCTTGAGATGCCGCTTGGCTTCTTGTCACAGCTCCAGGACTGCTACAAGTGGCGACATTCTTGCTCTTGGTTGGTGTAGATGGAATCACATTGCTAACTGAGACATCAAACCATGGAGATGGATTATTTTTCCCCATACTTTTCCTACAAAAAGAAGCAATTAGAGATATTTTCATGTTAAAGAATCATGGTGTTATAGGTAGAAAACAGCAACAAGTATTAGTTTGTACCGTTTCTTTGTTCCATTTTGAGGACAGCCGGCTTCTCTATGTCCTACGTCCCCGCATTTGTTGCATTTGTTCAATGATCCCTTCCTTGATCCACCTTCCCACCAACTCTTCATCCTCTGTTTTCTTGTTCTTCCAGCACCTTTTTTCTTGCCTTTTGGAATTGGTGGACGCAACACAAAGCCTGCATCAACATGTGGCCACTGATTCTTGTCCGTAAGGGGCTCAATTACACCTTCATATGCAGCCCTGAATCTGCTAACTGAGTAGTACTCGTGCACATAATCCTCCATGTTCACAAAGTTGCGAGCTTGCAAAACATTTATGAAGGCTAGTGCATGGTCACAAGGCTTGCCTGTGTGCTGCCATTGCAGACATGTACACTCATGTGTGAGTGTTTTGACGACATGTCTTTCATCCCCTTTGTTATCATTTTTCACTTCTCCACTCCAATCAGCTGATGCTTTAGCCTTGAGATGTCCTAGTCCTCGAGTCTTTGCATTTAATTGGTGTATGACAAATGGCAGTATTTTCCCTACCAATTTCTCTCCAATCATTCTCCTCTTTCTAAATAGGTCCATAATCATCTCTCTAATCTTATCAGCTAGCTGAACAATCGGCAAGTCCTTGATTTCTCGCACCCAAGAATTAAAGCACTCAGCAAGATTGTTATTTATGTAGTCACACTTGATGTCAGGATTGAACATGCACCTCATCCATAACAGATTATGGTAATCCCTAAGGTAAGGATACGCTTTCTCAGATGCCTCAAACACCTTTGTCATGTGATGTTGATATTCTTCCGCCCTATATGCCCTAGCAGCAGGCCACAACCGTCCAAACACATCACCATGAAAATATTTCTGGGGGCCATCCATTCAGAAACCCATCTATGCATGGCTTGAAAGCAATAAATAGCTTGCTGAAATGTACTTCACCTTCACTTGTGGTTGTATCAATCTCTACAATACTCCGTGGAGACCTCAATTCTATCTCGGCCTTGTAGTTGTACAACATCCTGAAACTTTCTTCCCAACTCCCATACAAGCTGGTTGCTGCCTTTTGTTTGCCTTTCCACACCGTGTTATAGTCAAGTGTGACATGATGCTCTTCCTGTAACTCTTTAAGTATCTTCACAGCACCAATGGTTGGATCTTTCTTAAGCATAGTTGCTGCCTTGTCAGCCACCCAAGATTGACTTGTCATTCTAGTCACTTTTCCACTCGTTGAACTACAAATATGTTCTGTTTGATGCTTCACAACCTACAACAAAGAATGATTCAAATCGAAAGATCATTACAATGACAAGCAAAGAAACAGAGTAATATTCGAACTCTCCAAAGAAACAAAAATTATTACCATCACACAATTTTCGTCTCTCTGCCAACTAGTAGTTAAGGACCATTTGCAAGGTTGGCCTATCATGGATTGACCTTTACAAAAAGCCCGAAACCTTGCCGGCTCATTTTTTTAGTGCCATATTCGAACTCTCCATTGATAGCGAACTGTTTTATAGCCTTTCTAAACGCAGCCATATCAGGATAAGGGGTCCCTATATCCATCTTTGGTTTTCGTTCATCCCACGCAATAAGTGGCTCCTCTGGAGCATTATCATCAACAGCAATAGCTGCCCCTTTGACATCATCCAAGTCATAATCAGGAGTAGGAGTGACAACAGGACCAAGGTTAGTTTTTCCCTCGCCCTCCTCTGTTTTCAAACCCAACAGAGCAAACATGGCTTTCTCGTCCGCCGGCTTTTCATCCGGAATCCCCTTTTCATCCCCATCATTTTCAGGTTCGATCACAAGAGTTGACCAATCGACAATGGTACCAACGGTTTCTACTTCATTGCACGAGACCATCCCCGTGGTTAGGTTTGTCACACTGGATTGATTAGAATCATGCACAGACATTGCATCGATCCTATTCAATATAGACAAAAAAATCAGAAATTTCACACAAAAAGTCATGCATACATCAAACCAAAACAAGGGAATATGATGTTACCTTTTCAGATCCATCACACCCCTTTGCCGATCCAACCCCTCTCACTCAAATCCCCATCTCCCTCAGTACCTAGGGTTTCTGAGATTTAGACGTCCGTACAAGGGGAACTACACCAACTCCATGGAAAAGGGAAGGGGGAAGCTTGCCTTACCTTGGGGCAGCAATGGAGGGCGGCGGAGCAGCAAGGGCGACGGCGGAGCAGCAGGGCGACGGCGGAGCAGCAGGGGCGGCGGCGGGGCGAGAGCGAATAGGCGGCTGGGTGGAGAGCTGGAACGAGCGAGCGAACTGGTGGCCCTGTCTCGCGTGAGGGTTTTTTTATCTAGCGTGTTGGGGGTATTGAGGGCAATTTCGTCAAATAGAAATATTACCGGACCAGTTTTTCTTTCATTAGTAGCAAACTGAATGCATAACAACAAGAAGGGGGCAATCAGCAAAGAACGAGTCGGAACAGGGGGGCTCAGAGCGAGTCGCACGAACATGGGGGTACAAGATCAAAGTGGAGCGCGCAGGGGGGGTTAAAATCAATTCTCCCTTTATAGAGTAGTAGGTCTCTATCCCGAGCTTGCCGGTGTAGCTGAGCTGCATGTTGCATCACGGTTTCCTCAAAGGGCGGGCCACATGGCACATTGGGCCGTGAGACGGGCCCTCGGGTCATCTTAGGCTGACAATCGTCCGAGAAGCCTCAACGTGGGGCTTGGGCGACTACCCAACGTGTGAGTTCATCAGCTAGCTGAACCGCCAACAACACTGGTCATTCTGGCGTGGCTCTTGGATAGAGCGTGCGTATCTTGTTGAGTCACCGCCATCTTAAGACGCTTCATGCCGTACTCCCACCGCTTCTTATTAGGATGACCTTTAGGAAAATTTATCTTGACCAGCTCTCAAGTCGCGGCCTGCATATTCTTGGCCGGGGTGCGGTAGGACTGTGAACCGGAGTCAACGGAGTTCTTCATAGCTCCTTCCATCTGTCTGCTCTATATGGCCAAGGCAGCCTTGGTTGCAGTTGGGATGGTCTTTCACTAGTGTTGAGGCGCTCCTTGGCATTCACGAGTTCGGCCACTCTGCGCTCCAGGTGTAGTTTTCCTATGACACCTCGCCTATTGCCGAAAAGAGCTTCACCCGGGCTGCATCTTGCGCCAGATTGCCCAACTGCTGGTTCAGTGCCTCGATCTCCCCATCACTGAGTACATCGGTGTTTTCCTCGCTTCCCATGAAGCTGTAATCTTGCATGCCGATCATGTAACACTCCTTGACCGGGATCGCCTGCCACGGGTGTAAAGGCTCTATGGCTGGAGGTTGGTTGTACGCAGACTCACCCATCTCCTCATCTTTGTCTTCAAGCTCTTCAGTGCCACCTTTTAGGATGTCGATGAGGTCTTTAATGTTGGCGATCGAGTGGGCGGTGGGCGGGTCAAAAAATTTGACCTGTTGCTCCTGGGCCAGGCATGACACCAAGCCCCAAATCTGACGATTCGGCCCAGAGCATAGTTCTCGACCTAGCCAATGTGGTCGGTCGAGTCGGTCACAAACGAGATCACGAGGAAGTCAAAGAGTTGACCCATAATCATGTCGGCGTCCATTGGAGATCCCATCAGACCTCTGTGTTCACCACGCGAGGACCTGCATGGGCCACCATTGTTGGAGATGATTCCGGCAAATCCCTCGGTTAGGTATTGCCGATATGGTGATTAGGTCAGAAGGGAAACAAGAGACGATTTTACCCAGGTTCAGGCCCTCTAATAGAGGTAAACCCTACTCCTACTTTGTGTATATTACGATTGGGGTGTACAGGTTATACAGTAAGGCTTCCAGAGTCTTCTCCTACGAGGCCCATGGACTGGACTGATGGCCCGGGGCGGAACCAACCTAGGGGGCCTCGGGCTGACCTACTTGGGCTGGCAATCGACAAGGTGAGGCACCCCTGGGTCGTAACACCATCAGTTTACGCAAGTTCAGGCCCTCAGGATCGAGGTAAACCCCTACTTCCTTCTTGTGCTATATTGATTGGTGTATAGGAAGAGTAATCTCTAAGTTCTCCTTATCAACTAGCTCCTCCAGTTTCCTTGCCGTATACTCCAAGTCTTCTGGGTCCTTCCCTCTATTGGGCCCATAGGCCAGGATCTTGGCCCGGGCATAAACCGACCTTGGGGGCCATGGGTCAGCCTACTTAGCCAATTTCCCGTATGATGTGGCACCCCTGGGCCGTAATACCATCATGGATGGTTCATTACCAAGTTGAACTGAAGTTCGAACTCTCATCCTTCCGTGAATCACTCTCCCATTCCCATAACTATTTTAGCATGGCAAAAATAAAAATAAATTTTTTGAGCATACTATAAATAATTTGCATATATATAGTCAACCTACATGCATAATACTCATGGTGGAATCCTGCAATGCATAACAAAATAGTAGAAGTAAAACATGATCAAGTATGGTGCAACTTGCCTTGATGCTTGATAAAGATTTTAGAACACACTCTTGAAATATATTGTTCGCGCTCCAATTTTCTATCATAGAAACCAAATATTGAGCTAAGGCTCTTAGGATTTTCCAAGGTTAGGGTTTGCTAAATTTCAATATGCAAAAAGAATATGTTTTGCAACTATGGCCAAACATGGCCTGAATAGAAAATATTTTGAACATAGATGAAGGTTTAGAAAACTTGTACAAAAATAATCATTTAACTTGAGCTTATATAACTCAAATTATAGTGAAAACAAGTGTAATTGAATTTAAATTCATAGTGCTCGAAGTGGATTATGGTGTACTCCCTCATCACGGTTCCACCTTAGATTCAATGTGCAAAAAGAATAACTCAAAAAGGTGTTGTGTGCAAACTATGCCCACGTCAAGATATAATTTAAATTTGAATAGCTCAAAAGTTTGAAGCAGTGTGTCAAAAAGTTAAAGCACTCCAGATGAACAAAGTATCGCCATAATTGGACTTGTATATAAGAACTTATAAGTGTTCTAAGATCTATGGGCTTTCATAGAAAAGTGCGGCAGCCGGAAGGATAACAAACACCTGGCGTGCACTAAACGGCTGAAAGGCTTTGAATGTGAGTCGTTGGATATAAGTGAAATCGTGCAGTACCTTTTAATTTTGGCCTTTGATCTGAGATCCGACGGTGCAGATCCTAGGGTTTCTCCAGAGGGGAATTTCTCGTCGGCGCTGGTCGCCATAATCCATGGCGCACGGTGGCGCTCACTTCGGCTTGCTCGGGGAACTCCCTCCCGTGGATGCCTTGCTCCGGCGACTTAATGACGAGGGGCGGCTCTTCATGGCGTCTTCATTTTCTTCCTTGGCGGCGACGTTGGAGCCCAGCTAGACGTCGGTCTTCTCCGGCAACTTCGGGCGAGCTCTAATAGCTAGCTCGATTTCGAAGTGGACTTCCAGCGGCGAATTGACGAATCGGTGGCGGGGCTTCGGTCGCGCTTTATAGGGGGCTCGGTCTTGCAGCAGGGGTAAGAAAGAGACGGTGCAGAGAGCTCGACTGGGTCTGGCAATGGCGTCGTGGGCGGGCGGGACTCCGCTGTCCAAGAGGAAAACGAATGGGCGGGGCCCGCTCACCGGTGGTGCCTTATAGAAGCCTGCTGAAGTTGGCCGAAATATAGGCATCGGCTGAAGTTGGGCTGGGCTGAGACTATGTTCTCTTTTTATGTTGTGGCTCAATTGTGTAGCGCGGGCGCACCTATACCTCGCCTAACGCGAGTTAGAGCGACCGCTCGCGTCAGCCCCGGTAAGTACGTCTTTACTCATGTTTTTTCCTTTGCTCTTTTTTTTTCTTTTATTATTATTTTTAAAAATACCGTATACTCCCTCCGAGCTTTAGTGTTAGATACACATGTATCTAAACAAATCTAAGACAAGTAATATGGATCAGAGGGAGTACATATATTTCGGGCAGTAAAGAAGAATCTTTTTCCCCTCTCTTCCCCTGCATCGCCCCTGCGGGTTACCGGGGGCGAACCCTAGTGCCCGGCCTCCTCTCTTCCCTCTCGGCCCTCCTCCCCTGCCACCGTTGTAAGTCACCGCCGGGCAAAGCCCGAGCCTGAGTGCCCGACCGACGTATGTGGTGGCGGGGCCCCTGTGCCTCTCTGCTTAGGACGTGCTGGTGCGAATGGATGTTCAAGTGGGGGCGTGGGGATGGCGCAGGGACGAACAAGCGGGTCCCTGGCGCAGGCGGCTATGGCGGCATAGTGGTGGGTTGTTGCCTGTCTTTGGCGCGGCAGCTGCAACGGTTTCGGTATCGGCGGCTACGTGCGGGTGGTTCCCTGGCCAAGTCCGGCCAGATTTGCCCCTGGGTGGCGTGCTCACGACACGGGAGGTGGCTGGAGTCCCAATCAGGGCTCTGGAAGGTGGTGACAGCAAGAGTGGTCTGCTTCAGTGTGGATCCAGCGGGCAAGTGGCTTTGGCGTGGTGGGTTGTGCGTCCTGGCCTGGTGGTGGCGTGCTGGCTGTGTGTAAGCCATCTCCTTTTACAGATACTCCCGCCGTTCGGAAATACTTGTCATCAAAAAAAATAAAAGGGGATGTATCTAGATGTATTTTAGTTTTAGATACATTCATTTTTGTCCATTTTGATGACAAGTATTTTCGGACGGAGGGAGTACTACAGAGTGGGCGGCACAGGGTGGTGGCGGTGTCCCTTGCGGGTTTCTGCGGTGGGCGTGTTGACGGTTGTGTAGTCCTGCAAGGACCTAGGCGTCGCAGACCTGGCGGTGTAGTTCTAGTAAGCAGCACAGGGTGGTGGTGGCGCCATTCCTTCTCCTTGATCCGGACCGTGGACGTCTTGGATCTAGACTCGCACTCGGGCAGACTAGTTCTGTGACTGAGGCGGGTCGGGGGCCTCACTTCGGGTAGGGATGGTAGGCTCGGTCGAGATGGTGCCCACGGGCAGCAAGGTCTTCCTTCTCATGGGCACGGTGCGAGGTGGCGGTTGATGTGACGTTGCCACACCATCGGGATGACGGCGATGATGGGCATGGCTATGGCGTCGTGAGTGCTTGCATGGGCCAATGCCACAGGACTATGCTAGGGGCTTGCTTCGCTTCCTACCATGGAGGCGCTGACCTAGACCTAGTGCCTGATGCCTGGCTAGGAGTGGATGGGTTACTTCTGCTCCTGCCGTGGTTAATGTGTTGTGAAGTGGGCGGTGATAACCCACAAGTATAGGGGATCGCAACAATTTTCGAGGGTAGAGTATTCAACCCAAATTTATTGATTCGACACAAGGGGAGCCAAAGAATAGTTGCAAGTAGTAGCAGTTGAGTTGTCAATTTAATCACACCCAAAGAAATAAGTATTTGTAGCAAGTGATTAATATCATGGTAGTGTGATAATTTGATAGTAGTAGTAGCAATAGCAATAGTAGCAGTAACGGTAACAACAGTAATTTGATAGCAATTGTAACAGCAGCAACAACAGTAGTAACTTAGCAAAGATCAGTATATGAAAAGCTCGTAGGCATTGGATCATTTATGATAATTATGTTGGATGACATTCATCATGTAACAGTTATAACCTAGGGCGACACAAAACTAGCTCCAATTCATCAATATAATGTAGGCATGTATTCAGTATATATTCATACGTGCTTATGGAAAAGAACTTGCATGACATCTTTTGTCCTACCCTCCCGTGACAGCGGGGTCCATAAGAAAACTAAGGGAGATTAAGGCCTCCTTTTAATAGAGAACCGGAACAAAGCATTAACACATAGTGAATACATGAACTCCTCAAACTACGGTAATCACCGGAAAGAATCCCAGTTATTGTCACCTTGGGGTATGCGGATCATAACATGTAATAGGTGCATATAACTTGCATGGTAGGATCAAGAACACAAATATATTTGTGAAAATATAAACGGTTCAGATTTGAAATCATGGCACTCGGGCCCTAATGACAAGCATTAAGCATAGCAAAGTCATAGCAACATCAGTCTCATAACATAATGGATACTAGGGATCGAGCCCTAACAAAACTAACTCGATTACATGATAAATCTCATCCAACCCATCACCGTCCACCAAGCCTATGAAGAGATTACTCACTCCCGGCGGTGAGCATCATGAAATTGGTGATGGAGGATGGTTGATGATGACGACGGCGGCGAATCCCCCTCTCCGGAGCCCAGAACGGACTCCAGATTTGGCCTCCCGATGAAGAGCAGGGCACTACTGCAGGATGCTGCTAGTGTGAAAGTACAATCAGAGACCCTTTGACGAAAATGTGTGTGATGCATTAATCGCAAACAGTGATGTAAAAAACGTCAAAAAAGATGTAAAACGTTTGCGATGGCGGATACATCAAATATGGTTCAGATTTTATTTATGTGTGCGATGAGGGGCCTACGGTTCACTCCAATGAACTGTTTGCGATGAGGTAGAACAACAGAAACAGGCAGTCAAATAAAAGTGTGTGCAATATATGGCATACAGTTTACCCAGATTAACTATTTGTGATTAGGCAACACAACAAAAACAGTCAGCCAGATCAAGGTGTGTGCGATTGACGGCATACAGTTCACTCGGATGAACTGTTTGTGATTAGGCGGAACAAAAGAAACTGTCAGCCAAATCAAGGTGTGAGCAATAGAGGGCAAACTGTCCAGTTAGATGAACTGTTTGCGTTGATCCAAGAGAATAGAAACAATTCAATTTAACAAGATATGTGTGATACGCGGCAAACATGTTCGTAATCAGAAATGTGTGCGAAGACTGATAATAACACAAACGATTGATGCTAATAAGACGTGTCTGTTGTGCGATGGGATTGCATACAAAACAACAACAACATGTATACACACACTTATAAGGACATCGTTGCATAACCAAATTAAACATCAAATTACATACGTGGCTACTACACACATGACATTTAATTGCACACACCAAAGTAAACTATTACATGCATAATTACATAGGTGGCTACTACACACATGACATTTTGAAAGTGCTAGTTATCGACTAGAGGGGGGTGAATAGGCGATTTTTATGAAAGTCTTCAAAACACGGTGGCTTTGAAGACAAACAGGTAAACTGAGCCTATATAGTAAGCAGCGGAATGAAAGCTACACTAGGCAAGCATAAGTCTAACATACAACATAATGAAGGCACGAAGACTAATTGCAACTAGGTAGACAGGATCAGAAAGGTAGATAGTACGAAGCTAAACAGACAATAGTCTTCACAGTGTGAAGTCAAACAGATTAGACAGGCAAGAAATGACTTCATGAAGACAACTGTAAAGTAAGGAGAGTACATGATAGAACCAGTAGCTTGACGAAGACAAGGATTTGGTAGACCAGTTCCAGTTGCTGTGAGAACTATACGTCTGGTTAGGGAGGCGGAGATTTAACTCAGAAGACCATGTCTTCACCTTATTCCCCTTGAGCTAAGGACACCCAGTCCTCGCCCAATCACTCTGGTAAGTCTTCGAGGTAGACTTCCAAACCTTCACAGACTTCGTTCACCGGCAATCCACAATGACTATTGGATGCTCAGAACGTGACGCCTAACCAGCTGGACGATTCACAGTCCTCAAGTGTAACAAGTCTTTAGATCACGCGGATAGAAAGACTTCAGTGATGCCTAACATTCTTTGGCTCCGGGTGTTTTGGGCTTTGTCCTCGCAAGGATTTCTCTCCCAAATGCTTCAGAGGTGGGTTGCTCTCAAACGACAAAAGCCGTGCACTAACTCTAAGCAACCACCAATTTATGGTGTAGGGGGTGGGCTATTTATAGTTGTCGGTGTCAAAACCGGCGGATCTCGGGTAGGGGGTCCCGAACTGTGCGTCTAAGGTCGATGGTAACAGGATGTGGGGAACACGATGTTTACCCAGGTTCGGGCCCTCTCTATGGAGGTAATACCCTACTTCCTACTTGATTGATCTTGATGAATATGAGTATTACAAGAGTTGATCTACCACGAGATCGCAATGGCTAAAACCCTAGAAGTCTAGCCTATATGATTATGATTGCCTCTACGGACTAAGCCCTCCGGTTTATATAGACACCGGAGGGGACTAGGGTTGTACAAAGTCGGTTACAGAGAAAGGAATCTTCATATCCGAGCGCCAAGTTTGGCTTCCACGCCAAGGAGAGTCCCATCCGGACACGGGAAGAAGTCTTCTGTCGTGTATCTTCATGGCCCATCAGTCAGGCCCACGTCACATAGACCGAACGGCCGAGGACCCCTTAATCCAGGACTCCCCCAGTAGCTCCTGAACCAAGCTTCAATGACGAGGTATCCGGCATGCAGATTGTCTTCGGCATTGCAAGGCGGGTTCCTTATCCGAATACTCCAAAATAGTCTTTGAACAAAAGAAACGTGTCCGGCTCTGCAAAACAAATACCACACACCACTACAGAGAGTATAATTTTTCACGAGTCCAATCCGCTGACAACTTTTCATAGTGTGACATCACGTCGCCGCCCGACCATTATTTCAAACCATTTTTAGCCTGCCGCTCCATATTTCGAGATGCAGTTTCATTGGCACGTCTTGTCAAAGTAGAGATCGTGTCCCCTTATTGCGGGATTCACATCAACACGGGCATGGGTAACCCAACCGTTCTGTTGGCATGATTCCTTGGGAATAGGCAGGTTTTAAGGCCTAGGAGGGGGCGTTTGATATTCATCGCCTTTATAAAGGGGCTAGGACCCGTCTTTTCTCCTTTACGCCAACCCTTCCGTCAACCTCTCCCACCTCGAGTTCCAACACCCAAGGTTCAAGTTAATCGCTTCGCGCTTCCCAGTCATGTCCGGACCCAGCCCTCAAGGTCAGTGGGTGGCTTCCTCCATCACAGAGGAGGACATCGTGAAGCTCCGGGAGGCAAGATACCTGACCGCCGAAATCCTCCACAGGCTTCCTGCTCAAGGGCAGGTTATTCCTACCCCCCAGATCCAGGGAGAGGGTCGTATTCATCTCCCACTTCCTCCGAGGGCTAGGGTTCGCTCTTCATCCCTTCGTTTGAGGGCTCATGTTTTATTACGGGCTAGATTTTCACGACCTGGGTCTGGAATTCTTTCTTCATGTCTCTGCGTTCATTATCACGTGAGGCCTTTCTTCGTATTCCCCCACACTTTGGCTTATGGCTTAAGACCTTCAATGTGAAGCCGAAGGTAGTCGACGGGAAACATGTGGAGTGCGGCGGTGCTGCTGTGAGAAAACTCGCCAATACTACCTGGCCAAAGGGCTCCTTCACAGAAACTTCCGACCTGTGGTAGCGGGAGTGGTTTTACATCACTGAACCCCGTGGTACCAGGTGGGCAGCTACACCTGTGTTCTGATCTGGCCCTCCGTTACAGCTTGCATCATGGATTAATAAGGGGCTGGAATGGGGATCCATTGATGAAGTGCAGATGCTGCAAAGCCGCATTGAAAAGGACACCGGTCTCATCAACGTAATCCAAGTAATGCTGGTCCGTCGGGTCCTACCGTGCCAGCGACGGCCTCTCCGCATGTGGGAGTTTAATCCGGAAGGACCACGAACCCTCCAGCACTTCTCCGGCAGGACGCTTAGAGGAATGTGGAAATTATTCTTCGAGACACGGAAACAGTGGCCGGATACTACAGAGGACATCGGCCTTGACTGCAACCATCCGGATACCTCGGTAAGTACTCAACTACCAAACACAACTTAGTTAAATTTCTCACAACAATATACTGAGAAAACCATACTCGGCCAGGGCTGGATAAAGAAGGCGGAGAGGATTAGGTGTTCGGTGATGACCCACAAGTGTAGGGGATCTATCATAGTCCTTTCGATAAGTAAGAGTGTCGAACCCAACGAGGAGCAGAAGGGAATGATAAGCGGTTTTCAGTAAGGTTTTCTCTGCAAGCACTGAAATTGTAGGTGATAGATATTTTTGTGATAAGATAAATAGTAACAGGTAACAAGTAAATAAAGTAAATAAAGTGCAGCAAGGTGGACCAATCCTTTATGTAGCAAAGGATAAGCCTGGACAATTTCTAATAATGAGAAAGGAGCTCCTGAGGACACATGGGAATTATCGTCAAGCTAGTTTTCATCACGTTCATATGATTCGCATTCGGTACTTTGATAATTTGATATGTGGGTGGACCAGTGCTTTGGTACTGCCCTTACTTGTACAAGCATCCCACTTATGATTACCCCTATTGCAAGCGTCTGCAACTACAAAAGAAGTATTAAGGTAAACCTAACCACAACATTAAACATATGGATCCAAATCAGCCCCTAACGAAGCAATGCATAAACTAGGGTTTAAGATTCTGTCACTCTAGCAACCCATCATCTACTTATTACTTCCCAATGCCTTCCTCCAGGCCCAAATAATGGTGAAGTGTCATGTAGTCGACATTCACATAACACCACCAAAGGAAAAGACAACATACATCTCATCAAAATGTCGAACAAATACTAAATTCACATGACTACTAATAGCAAGACTTCACCCATGTCCTCAGGAACAAACGTAACTACTCACAAAGCATATTCATGTTCATAATCAGAAGAGTAATAATATGCATAAAGGATCTGAACATATGATCTTCCACCAAGTAAACCAATTAGCATCAACTACAAGGAGTAATCAACACTACTAGCAACCCACGGGTACCAGTTTGTGGTTTTGATACAAGATTGGATACAAGAGATGAACTAGGGTTGTGAGAGGAGATGGTGCTGGTGAAGATGTTGATGGAGATTGACCCCCTCCCAATGAGAGGATCGTTGGTGATGACGCTGGTGATGATTTCCCCCTCCCGGAGGGAAGTGTCCCCGGCAGAACAGCTCTACCAGAGCCCTAGATTAGTTCCGCCAAGGTTCCGCCTCGTGGTGGCAGAGTTTCATCCCGTAAGCTTGCCCACGATTTTTTCCAGGGTAAAAGCTCTCATATAGCAGAAGATGGACACCGGAGGCCCACCAGGGCAGGAGATAGGGGGGCGCGCCCAGTAGGGGGCGCCCTCCACTCTCCTGGACAGGGTGTGGGCCCCCTGGTGTATTTCTTTCGCTCAATAATTCTTATAAATTCCAAAAACATGTTTTGTGGAGTTTCAGGATTTTTGGAGCAGTGCAGAATAGGTTTCCAATGTTTGCTCCTTTTCCAGCTAGAATTCCAGCTGCCGGCATTCCCCCTCTTCATGGTAAACCTTGTAAAATAAGAGAGAATAGCCATAAGTACTGAGATATAATGTGTACTAACATCCCATAATGCAATAAATAATGATATAAAAGCATGATGCAAAATGGATGTATCAACTCTCCCAAGCTTAGACCTCGCTTGTCCTCAAGCAGAAGCCGAAATCGAAAAATATGTCCGCATGTTTAGAGATAGTGGTGTCGATAAAAATAAAATACGGACATGAGGGCATCATGATCATTCTTATAATAGCAACATACATAGATTTTATGATATGATTTCTTATGTTCAAGTAACAATCAATTCACAATGTCAAGTTTGGTTCAAAAACTTCATTGGGAACTAACAAACTATAATCTCAGTCATTTAAGCAATTGCAATTTATCATAACATCAGAAAGAGTCAGCAATAGAGCTTTTCAGCAAGTTGACATACTCAACTATCTTGTAGTCTTCTACAATTGCTAACACTCACGCAATACTTGTGGTTATGGAGTTTCAGCCGGACACTAAGAAAGATAGGGGCTTATTGTGTTGCCTCCCAACGTATTCACCTTTAGGTGATGTCAACAATAATATCCCAGGCTAACTTACATCCAATTGGATATATATATCATGATCTTTCAAACACGAGGAGTTTGCCAAAGGATAAAATTAAAAAAGGGAAAGGTGTGGATCACCTTTACTCAAGCATAAAGTAAAAACATAAAGCAAAGATAGGCTCTTCGCAGAGGGAAACAGAGGTTGTCATGTGCGTTTAGGGTTGATGCACAAAATCTTAATGCAAAAGAATGTCACTTTATATTGCCCCTTGTATGTGGACCTTTATTATGCAGTCCTTCGCTTTTATTACTTCCACAACAAGATCGTACAAAGCTTATTTTCTCTGCACTAATAAGTCATACATATTTAGATAGCAATTTTTATTGCTTGCAACATGACAACTTACTTGAAGGATCTTACTCAATCCATAGGTAGGTATGGTGGACTCTCATGGCAAAACTGGGTTTAAGGATATTTGGAAGCACAAGTAGTATCTCTACTTGGTGCAAGAAATTTGGCTAGCATGGGGGGGGGGGGAAGGCAAGCTCAACATGTTTGGAAGGTCAATGACAATATACTTTAACTGAGATGTCGGAAAACATAAACCATTACGTTGCCTTCCTTGTCCAACGTCAACTCTTTTAGCATGTCATACTTAATGAGTGCTCCCAATTATAAAAGGTGTCCAAAATAATATATTTATATGTGAACCCCTCTTTCCTTATCACTTCCTATTAATTGCAACGATGACCAAGGCTAAGTTTATCAACTCTCAACAATTTTTATGCCTCATACTTTCTATGTGTGAAGTCATCACTATCCATAAGATCAATATGAACTCTTTTGTTCTTTCTACTTTCTCAAGATCGTAGAAACATAACAAAACCCTTGACTCAACACTAATCTTTATTATAGATAGCTCATGGACTCGATTACAAAAAAGAGATCACAATGCTAAACTCGAAACTACTTGATATCAAAACTTCAATCTACTAGATCAAGATACTACTAAAAGGATCGAACTAAATAAAACGGTAAAGATAGGAGTGTGATGGTGATACGATACCGGGGCACCTCCCCCAAGCTTGGCAGTTGCCAAGGGGAGTGCCCATACCCATGTGATTATGTCCTCGGAGGTGGTGAAGTAGGAGTTGTTGATGATGTAGGCTTGTCGTCCGTCTTCCAAGGCATCGGCTCTCCATCATAGAAGGACGATTGAGTCTCCGGGATCCTTAAATCTGCACCCAAACTCATCCTCTTGAATCTATATTCATACTCACAGTTCTGGTTTTGCAGGTCATAGATCTCGGCTTGGAGGTTCTCGATTTTCTCTTGAAGCTTGAAGATGGTGTCCCCAATGACTTTGGCATCCAGCTTGTGGTTGTTGGTGAACTCCGTGATCATCATCTGGTTGGTGTTGAGTCCATGCTCCACCATCCCCTGGCACTTGAAAACTTGCTGCTCCACGGCTTCGAGCTTTGTCTCGACGCTTCCGTTACGCCTTGGTCCCTCCACATCGCGGATGTGCAGCACCCCCTCACGCATCTCAATGGTTTGAGGGTGTTGCAGCACCTCCGCGAGATAGGGGTTGATAACCCTCTCGAAAAACTTGTCCTTGGGAGCGCTTGAAGACGACATGATGCTCTAGATCTGAAACAGAAATACCTCGAAACGAAAACAGAGGATATTTGTGTGATACGGTGGTCAAAACCTTTGGGAGTATGTATAATGAATTTTTGCCGACCAAATACGTAACATGCAAGAAAACGGAGTCCGGGAGGCACACGAGGTGCCCACAGACAGGGGGCGCACCCAGTAGGGGGGGGGCTCCCTCCACTCTCGTGGGGGCCTCGTGTCCCTTTCGGACTACTTCTTTCTTCCTAAATTTTTTAAATATTCCAAAACTGATAAAAATTGCCATTGGAGTTGTTTTGGAGTCGGTTTACTTACCGTACCACAAACCTATTCCTTTTCGGAGTCTGAAACGTTATGGAAAGTGTCCCTTATGTATTCCTTTGGGGTTACGATTTCAATAATATTAGTTTCAACATTGATAGGATTACCTGAAATATAATGTTTAATTCTTTGACAGTTTACCACCCTCGGACCTGTGCCTTCTAAGTTGTTGATTTTTATGGCACCAGAACAGTAGACCTCCTCGATAACATTGAGACCTTCCCATTTAGAGAGAAGTTTTCCTGCAAAAAATCTTAACGAGAGTTGAATAATTACACATAATCTCCTACGTTAAACTCACACTTTTGTATCCTCTTATCATGCCAGCGTTTGGCTTTTTCTTTGAATAGCTTGGCATTCTCATAGGCTTGGGTTCTCCATTCATCAAGTGAGCTAATATCAAACAACCTCTTCTCACCGGCAAGTTTGAAGTCATAGTTGAGCTCTTTAATAGCCCAATACGCTTTATGTTCAAGTTCAAGAGGTAAATGACACGCCTTTCCATAAACCATCTTATATGGAGACATACCCATAGGATTTTTGTATGGAGTTCTATAGGCCCATAATGCATCATCAAGTTTTTTGGACCAATTCTTTCTAGGTCTATTCACAGTCTTTGGCAAAATTAATTTGAGCTCTCTATTGCTCAACTCTACTTGACCACTAGACTGCGGATGATAAGGAGATGCGATTCTATGATTGACATCATACTTAGCAAGCATCTTACAGAAAGCACCATGAATAAAATGTGAACCACCATCAGTCATAAGATATCTAGGGTCTCCAAACCTCTGAAAAAAAACTTCTTTAAGCATTTTAATAGAAGTGTTATGATCAGCACTACTAGTTGGAATAGCTTCTACCCACTTAGTAACGTAATCAACAACAACTAAAATATGTGTATAACCATTAGAGGCAGGAAAAGGTCCCATATAATCAAAGCCCCAAACATCAAACAGTTAAATAACAAGAGAATAATTCATAGGCATTTCTTGATGTCTACTAATGTTAATTATTCTTTGACATTCATCACAAGATAAGACAAACTTATGAGCATCTTTGAAGAGAGTAGGCCAATAAAAACCAGATTGTAGTACTTTTTGTGCAGTTCTATCTCCAGCGTGGTGTCCTCCATATGATTCAGAGTGACACTTGCGTAGGATCTATTCCTGTTCATGCTCAGGCACACAACATCTAATAACACCATCTACTCCTTCTTTATAAAGGTGTCTTAAATCATAAAAGAACTTTTTCTTTTGCTGGTATGTGAAACTAGGCGGTATATATTTAGCAACAATGTAATTAGCATAATCGGCATACCAAGGAGCAGTACGAGAAGCATTGACGACTGCTAATTGTTCATTAGGAAATCTATCATTAATAGGCAGTGGGTCATCAAGAACATTCTCTAACCTAGACAAGTTATCTGCAACGGGGTTCTCAGCTCCCTTTCTATCAATAATATGCAAGTCAAATTCTTGGAGCAAGAGAACCCATCTAATGAGTCTAGGCTTAGCATCTTTCTTTTCCATAAGATATTTAATAGCAGCATGATCAGTGTGAATAGTAACTTTGGAATCAACAATACAAGGTCTAAACTTATCACATGCAAACACAACTACTAAGAACTCTTTTTCAGTGGTAGCATAATTTCTCTGGGCAGTATCAATAGTCTTACTAGCATACTGGATAACATTCAATTTCTTATCGACTCTTTGCCCCAGAACAACACCTACATCATAATCACTAGCATCACACATAATTTCAAAAGGTAAATTCCAATCAGGTGGCTGGACGATAGGTGCTGTGATCAAAGCTTTCTTAAGTATTTCAAATGCTTCTACACAATCATCATCAAAGACAAAAGGAATATCTTTTTGCAATAAATTAGTCAAAGGCCTAGAGATTTTAGAAAAGTGCTTAATGAACCTTCTATAAAAACC
Source organism: Triticum dicoccoides (assembly GCF_002162155.2). Lineage (NCBI taxonomy): Eukaryota > Viridiplantae > Streptophyta > Magnoliopsida > Poales > Poaceae > Triticum > Triticum dicoccoides. The sequence continues at coordinate 234,592,934 of NC_041391.1, forward strand.
GGCATGACCAAGGAAACTTCTTATACCTTTTATGTCCTTAGGACATGGCATCTTTTCAATAGCATCAACCTTGGCTTTGTCAACTTCAATACCTCTCTCGGAAATCTTATGCCCCAAGACAATGCCTTCATTAACCATAAAGTGACACTTTTCCCAATTCAGGACGAGACTAGTGTCTTTGCATCTCTGCAAAACTCGATCAAGGTTGCTCAAACAATCATCAAAAGAGGATCCATAAACGAAGAAATCATCCATGAATACCTCACAAATCTTTTCACAAAAAACAGAGAATATAGCCATCATGCATCTTTGAAAGGTAGCAGGTGCATTACATAAACCAAAAGGCATACATCTATAAGCAAAAGTACCAAAAGGGCAAGTAAAAGTAGTTTTAGATTGATCCTTCACTGACACAGGTATTTGAGAGAAGCCAAAATAACCATCTAGAAAGCAGAAATGAGTGTGTTTGGATAGTCTTTCTAGCATTTGATCAATAAAAGGTAAAGGTTAGTGATCTTTCTTAGTAGCTTTATTTAACTTATGGAAATCAATTACCATCCTATAACCTGTAATAATTCTTTGCAGGATCAATTCATCTTTATCATTAGGAACAACGGTAATACCTCCTGTCGGTGTCAAAACCAGCGGATCTCGGGTAGGGGGTCCCGATCTGTGCGTCTTAGGCTGATGGTAACAGGAAGCAAGGGACACAATGTTTACCCAGGTTCGGGCCCTCTCGATGGAGGCAAAACCCTACTTCCTGCTTGATTAATATTGATGATATGAGTAGTACAAGAGTAGATCTACCACGAGATCATAGAGGCTAAACCCTACAAGCTAGCTAGCCTATGATGATTATGATTGTAATTGTGATCGGCCTTCTAAGGACCAACCTCTCTGGTTTATATAGACACCGGAGAGGGCTAGGGTTTACATGGAGTCGGTTACAAGGAAGGAAATACAATATCCGGATAGCCAAGCTTGCCTTCCATGCAAAGGAGAGTCACATCCGGACATGGGCTGGAGTCTTGAGTCTTGTATCTTCACGCTCCAATAGTTCGGACGATGTATATAGTCCGGCTGTCCGGATACCCCCTTATCCAGGACTCCCTCAGTAGCCCCTGAACCATGCTTGAATGACGATGACTCCGGCGCACAGTCTTTTCTTCGGCATTGCAAGGCGGGTTCCTTCTTGTCAGGACCGGATTTCGGGATATTAATTTCCCAGAAAATGGCCCTTATGCTCACCAGCCCCATGATTACTGTTAGCTGGCGAGACACAAACTTGATACAATAACTCCAAGCAAAATACATGATATGTAGTACAAGACCATTCTGGCCTATGAGTACAACACAAGGTTTCTAGTGGTTGATGGAGGAAGCGGTTTGTGGTCATCAGCGTCTGTGGAACTCCATTTCCCATAGGAACAGTTGACCTGGATAACTCCTATCTTCGCGAGGCTGCTATCACCATTGCTTAGGTTCCAGGGCTGTTATCGCAACGCTCCACTCCAAGCAAGAAATCTGGCCAATACAATAGCCAGGGACAAGCTAGTGAGTACTTTGAGTGTAGTCGCAAACATTATAAACACAGGTATAATATAACAAACGATAATCATGCTCTGAAATATCCTATGATCACAACGTCAGTCACAGAAATAAAATCCATGATGCACGCAAACAAGTTATTCACGTATCACAGGAATAATGTAATTAGAGAGTAGAAATAGAATGCCTCAGTCGGGCGTCTGAGCGACACCACAGAAAGGGCTCATAACTGAAATAAGTAACAAACGTGCCACAGTCGGGCGTCTGTGCGACGCCACATAAAGGGCTTATAAAGTGAATACATAACAAGCATGCCACAGTCGGGCGTCTCAGCGACACCACATAAAGGGCTTATATGGTAAATAAATAACAAACATGCCACAGTCGAGCGTCTGTGCGACACCACATAAAGGGCTTATATGGTAATTAAATAACAAACATGCCACAGTCGGGCGTCTATGCGACACCACATAAAGGGCTTATAACAGAATAATCACAGTGAATATCCAGGAGGTAGAACCGTCCCAGGGATACTCAATAAATCAACTAATGAAAATAGTTAGTCCACAACAATAATAATCATAATCATCATATGTCACCGGTCATAATCAATGTTCTGACTTAGTTGTTTTTCCTCCAAAGACCGACACTAAGAGCGACACTTGACCCAACCCAGACTATAGTCCTTAACCATGGACACGGCTACTCGAATAGATATAATCTCTGCAGAGGGTGTACTCTTTACCCACGAGTAACGGATTCCGTTAGTCCATCCGGACTAATTCCGCTTACGGTCTTTTAGTTGAAAACACACCCAACCGCACACACCAGCTTGACTCATCGGTGTCTGGAATCACCCACGACACTCGTTAAGCAAAACTCCAAGTGGGGAGGCTACAACCTCGATTAGCATGGGAGCACAAAATTTATACCACACGCAAACTGGGGGAGCTACCCCCTCGGCTACAATCGAAACACCCATGCCCCCTGACCGGATGACTGGCTTTAATCCAGGGCCATGGAACCCTCATCCCGGTCCCTCTGTACGGTGTGTGCTCGAAAGGGCTTGACAACTTACTAAACCGTACCCTACCTATGGCAGGGACAAGTGGTAGTACGAAACAAGTGTGGGGGTTACCGGAACAAGACTCGATCTATGGTCGACTCAGGAGGTTTAAGTATTCCCTGCATGGTTAGCATAACAAATATGTTTCAACCAGCGGACAAAGTCACCACTCGTCATGCCTCGTTTTGCCGTACCGGACACAACCGTCTCAACAAAGACCGGAGACAAGCTTGTGTCTACCCAAGACAGAGGCTCTCCCGACTTCCTCCCGATAGGCATGAAAGGCATATGATGGTGACTACTATCCCAAACATATCAAACTCCAACGGCATGGATCATCAAAATGCACTCATGAGTTTGAACGTATCATCACATAAAATAACGAATACTCCGTGTCGAGGTGGTATTGCAACCGTATCAGTCAACACACACAAAATTATGCTAGGGTTCAGAATGCTTGCCTTCCAGTTGTGGGGAGGTAGGGTGCATCCCAAAACCTTTGAAAATTTTCCTCTCTCTCCAAAAATCCTATTTAAAATTTTGAATTAATACATAGTTTAAAAAACAGTACAAAAAAGTTGTCTGAATTTTTCGAAATAAATCTAAAAATAAACTAGACAATATTTGAGAGAGGTAGGAAAAAGAATCAACTCATTTGGAGTTATATTTAAAAAGTTATAGACAGTCAAAGTTTTGGTCAAAAATCTGTTTTTAAAATAAAACAGAAAAAAGGAAAAACATTTCGAAAACTGACCACGTCGAAGGCGTATTCCGAGTTTACGTCTCTACTTATCCAGCGTGGATTGCACGTGGGTCACTGACAGTGGGTCCAGTGGGCCCACTGGTCAGGTTTGACTAGTCCCTTCTCCCTCCTCTTCCTCTGTCCGAGCGGGGCGGAACTCTGGCGATCGTCGCCGGCGATTGGCGGTTCCCCGCGGGCTCCGGAGGGTGGGGATGGATCTGCGAGTCCAGGGCGGTCCTCCCGGTGGTTGCTAGGCAGGCAGGGATGGAGGGAGTCGCCGGTGGCGAGCTCTGCGGCGGAAGGCAGCTTCGGGTGAATTGGGGTTTCGTGCCATGGTGGTTCCCGAGCGAGATTGAGAGGTTAGGCAGCTCCGCACGGTCGAAGGGAGTCTGGTGGTGGTGTTGGTTGGTCGGGGGAGGACCTGGTTGCGGTGAACGGCACCGGAGGGCGGCGACGACCGAGATGGCCGGAGACGGAGAAGATGGCCTTCCCAGGTCGGTTGCAGGCTAGGGAAGCACTATGAGGGTGGTGTGAGGTTTCCTGAGGGATTGGACGCGCTCGGGGCTCCTTTTATAGACGACCGAGGTCGGTTCCCGCGGCGGCCGGAGATAAGATCGGCGAACCTTCTTGCTGTAGCTAGCAGGGCTTCGTGGCGGCGACAGGCGCTAGCGGACAAGCTCGTGGATGAGCTCGGGCTGCTCCAGGGGCAGCTGGCGCGCGGCTGTGGCTCGGGTGGCGCCGCCCATGGCAGGGCTGCTGTAGCCGGCCGCTTGCGGCCATGACCGACCTGACGGCGGCCCTGTGGAGTGCCAGGGGTGGTCGGGGTGGCTCTGCGGTGCAGGAGGAGACGGGGCGCGCTGGCTGCGGTTGGCCAAGGGCCAGAACGGGCGCGGGGTGGGCGGCAGTGAGACGCGGCGGCTCGGTGCACACGCGTGCAAAACGTGCGCTCGGGGCGTGCCTAGAGCACACACGCTAGCTGCTCGACGAAATGCCAATGCATGCCACAGGGCTTGGGTGAGGCTGGCAATTAACAGGACTAGGCTAGGGTTTGCAAGGAAGTTAATGGACAAGGGGGTTAGGCCAGGAGACCAAGCCTGCAATGCTAACTAAAAACCATGCCAAAACTGGCCATGCACACAAGGTGTTTGGCAAAATGCTAAAGGCATCTAGGCAGTTCTTGGAGTGGCCAAAACCTCCAGATCAGTGTCTCCTTAGGAGTAGGTGGTGGTGGTCAGGTTAGTTTGTCAAACAAAGAAACTTGTTAGTGCAAATATTTGAGAGAACCAATTTTGGGAAAAAACTAAAGGCTGTCATTTCATGGACCAAAAGTATTCCAATGGGTTCATGCTCTTGGACTTAAGGGTTTTGTAGGAAGGACTACAAGCAGGAAAAAGAATCATGGGTAAAAGAGCAAGCAAAAATATGGTTGCAGTAGAAATCCTAGTTGGACCAGAATGAAAATGAGGTTGATTCACTCAAATTTTTCAAAGGACATAACTGGGTTTTTGCATAAATAAGGAGAATATACACCTACTGACCTCCCCTAATTTTGGTGGAAGTTTTAAAGAAATATATAAATAGGTTGTAGTGCAAAATTGCCCACTGGACCAGATTTGAAAATTAGGTGTAGAGCTCAAAATCTCCAATGAACAGAAGATGGTTTTGCATAAAAGTGATTTAGGGACATCATATGTCATCCCCAAATTTTGGTGAAAATTTTAGATGCATTTATCAAATGGTTGTAGTGTAAGAGAGGCTCCAAAACTTATGAAAAATCATTTTAAAAGAATAAAGCTCAGGAAAAGCAATTATGCAAATAAAACCACTGGTTAATAATCGTTTTATTGAGAGAGCATAGAAGTCCAATAATATTTTTGGAAAGTTTCCACTTGGGGTAAAAACTCCTCAATATTAAAGAAAAGTGTTTCTGAAATCAACAGAAAATCCAGAAAGCAAAATTTTTAAACTCCTGGCAAAATTTTAATAATTAAAACATGGTTAAATTTTGGGGGTGTTACAACACTACCCCCCTTAAAAAAAATCTCGTCCTCGAGATTTGATAAGGGTTGTTTTTGAATTTTTTTACACCTACTATCACAGAAACAACCATCCTACTTCTGTAATTAAAACATAGCTACAGTGAGTGGGAAATAGGTGGTGTAAAACCACTGTGTGGCACACTGGCGTTGCGTGGAAAAAAAATTACGGTCAGTTTCTACTACTGGTTACAGTAAATTTAGAATAAACTTCTAAATTACTGAAGAAATACGCTGGTCGTACCCAAGAGCACAGTGCTCTCTGTGGCTGACAGGTGGACCCGGGGCCCACTGTCGGTCTCTTCCTCTACCTCTGGTTCTCTCTTCTTCCTCTCTCCCGTGCGCTTTCCCGCGCTTTCTCCACCGGCGACGTCTAGCTCGTAGGGCATCTAGGCCGTACTGTGGTAGTGCGCGGCGTGCTAGCTGCCGGCGCAGCGTGCACTCACCTCGCGGGCCAGTGCACTGTCGGCACTGCTCGCGGATTCGCCTCCGAACACCAGCGATCGAGCGACGAGCGGCGCTGGTGGACTTCGCCCACCGTACACCGATCTTGAGCTATAAAACGACCGCGGTGCTCCTTCTTCTTCCTCCTCCTGACCTTGCTTCTCCTTCTCCTCCCTTCTCCTTCATTTCTGTCTGCAGAAGCTCGAGACGAGGCTCTAATGGCGGAGGTGATGCCGGATTGGTACGTGATCCTGATGTGCGGAGGGTTGGCGGCATTGCTGGGGTTCTCCGTGCTCCTGTGCGTGATGATCCTCGATGATCGTCGTGATGCGGCCGCTCGAGTGTTAGCTCTCCGTGGTGGCGGTGACCACGATGATTAGGTGCGGTGTTAGGCGCTAGCTGCTGTTAGGGTGCCGGAGGTAACTTGTACCCGAGTAATTAATCACAAATCTCTCCCTCTGAGACTGTGGGGTGTTCGGGGGGCGATTAGCTTGGTGCAAAAGAAATGTGCGCGAGGATTTGCACTAGGTCGCGTGGTTGGTGTCGTGAGTCTGCTGCTATGGTGCTGTGTGAAATAAAAATCTATGTCATGAAGAAATGTATGCTGCAGCAACTCCGAGAAAAACTCACTTCAGGATTCACTGAGAGTGAAATCAGTTAATAAATTTTTACCGTAGTAAAATCACTCACATTGATTGAAACCAAAGATTTAACTCATCGCACAACTATAGGATACCACACACAAGTTGCAACACATAAATAAATGCAGGGACCATAAACACAGCAATGACATCTAGAACAACAATGGTAATTGGACAGGGTCCTGAGAAAAAGTCTCTGGAATCGGGGCACACTCTTCTTCTATCGGGGGAAGTGGATTGACCAGTCGATGAATGTGCCTTTCCTGGCAGGGCCTCAGTGGTCTGCCGATGGCGATCTGAGGAATCAAATTAGTGAGGCTCTGGAGATAACCCATTACTCACTGGGTCAAACGCTCTTGAGCGATGACATACTGGGCAAGATTGGCCAGTACTGGGTCTCTCTCGATTCGTCCACCGGGAAAAGATGCTACTTCTCCGGGTGCTGCATGACTCGGGAAATAATAATACCCTCGTTGCTGGCATAGGGTACCGCAAATTGAAGGCGTGTAAGCGCCTCATACGCAGCAGCTTCTATGGCCATATGAGGAGTCAGCATAGATTTCCCCATGAAGGAAGCTTCCGTGCGGTCTTAGTTTGGGTTTGCGGGAGGGACGTGCACCACTTCCCAATATTTCGAGGTGGATGGGGTGATCCTCGATTTGAGCAACTCATACTGGGGTGGATGGATAACACTCATGGTACTGTAGGTAAAGTCCTACAAAATTTTAACAAAGCTACCTGGAGCTGCATCTGGAGTTCTCAGATAGATACTAGGGCTCGTCATGGCAATGGAAATGGTTGTGCGAGTGGTGCTCAAGGTGAGGGGTACTTGGTAAGATCACGGGGTGGCCCTTTATATAGCAGTGGGGCTGGGTTATTTACCACGGTGAAGGGTAACTAGTCTATCGCGTCTGCTCCATGGGGTCGGGGTCAATGCTACAGATACACCTATCTTGTAAAAGCGACATATTACTGTGGGAGTCGTCGGTGTGGTTTTGGTAGCTGTGCCCGAAAAAAATGCAATCGCATGCTCACATATTTAATGCTAGGCTACTATTTAAAATGGAGGCACACAAGCAGGCTGCGATTATTCAAGTCGATGCAAGATTACATAATTACAGGGCGCGAGCGCACTGAGACTCGATACTACTCGAGTGACTTAGTCTACCTCGTTTATATCTAAACAAGCTTGCCTTATGGACGTCGAGGCTTCTCCACGGGTTTCATCGTTGGGGTTAGCGGGAGGGGGTTGAGGGGCTGCCGGGTCGGGGTAGCGATGATGACCATCCCGGGGATTGTTGGCCACAATCCCGCTGGAGCGTGCTCCCAAAAGGCGACGAAGCACTTCTGGGGACACCAAAGTATTGTGGTCGATGGCTGGGGCAGACCTCAAGGACTCGATCGGGTGTCCGAGTAGCACGACTGGGTTGTCGGCGTCGGGCTCATCTTCTCCTCTCGCCGGGGCTCGGCAGACCAGCTCTCCACGAGCTGCGATCAGATCAAGGGTGGTCTGATCGAATAGTTCCTCTAGTGCACCTACATAGCGCACCAGATGCAAGAATGCAGGATCCGTCTCGTGATCTCCGTTGACAACCTGGGGTGGCCTACCATACTCGTCACGGCTGGGGTAGTAGTAGAACGAGCGACAGTTAACTCTGGGCGACAAGTGCCGGAGTTGAACTATAGCCTCTCGAGCAGCTAGTTGGATGGCTTGTGGCTCAAAGGAAGTTGTCCTTCCGGTGAACCTGTAGGGGCATTCTGGCGATAGACCCCTACCATAGATGTGTACAGTGGCCCAGAATTGACGGCTCTCACCGCTCATGGGTCCTTGGTACACAACATATTCTGGGGGCTCCTCTAATGCAAAGGCATGGCGGGTGAGGTTTGCTAGCACGGTCACAAAACCTCCAAGGTTGTTTGCGGTGGTTTCATTGTGCACGACGGGGCCAGGCATTATGGATCGGTTTGGGGAAAGGGTTGTGCTGTGCTGTGTTGAGGTTAGCGCGCCCTTCTTATAGAAAAAGAGAGCGGAGTCTTCCTTCGCACGCTTGCGAATGAGACAATTTAGGTGTCGGTCACTGGCGCGTGATCGACATGCTAGGCTGATAGGTTGGGCACCGACTGCCAAAAGGTGTCGGGTCACTGTGGGGCAATCTTACGCGAGAAGCTTGGCCGGGGTTAGGTTATGGTCTGGTGGGTTGGTTAACCTAGGTTTTCTGACCTGGCCAAGATAGGATTAGCCAATGGTCAGCCTGGCTCTGATACCAAGTCTGTCAGGACCGGATTTCGGGATATTAATTTCCCAGAAAATGGCCCTTATGCTCACCAGCCCCAGGATTACTGTTAGCTGGCGAGACACAAACTTGATACAATAACTCCAAGCAAAATACATGATATGTAGTACAAGACCATTCTGGCCTATGAGTACAACACAAGGTTTCTAGTGGTTGATGGCGGAAGCGGTTTGTGGTCATCAGCGTCTGTGGAACTCCATTTCCAACAGGAACAGCTGACCTGGATAACTCCTATCTTCGCGAGGCTGCTATCACCATTGATTAGGTTCCGGGGCTGTTATTGCAACGCTCCACTCCAAGCAAGAAATCTGGCCAAGACAATAGCCAGGGACAAGCCAGTGAGTACTTTGAATGTACTCGCAAACATTATGAACACAGGTATAATATAACAAACGATAATCATGCTCTGAAGTATCCTATGATCACAACGTCAGTCACAGAAATAAAATCCGTGATGCACGCAAACAAGTTATTCACGTATCACAGGAATAATGTAATTAGAGAGTAGAAATAGAATGCCTCAGTCGGGCGTTTGAGCGATAGCACAGAAAGGGCTCATAAGTGAAATAAGTAACAAACGTGCCGCAGTCGGGCGTCTGTGCGACACCACATAAAGGGCTTATAAAGTGAATACATAACAAGCATGCCACAGTCGAGCGTCTCAGCGACACCACATAAAGGGCTTATATGGTAAATAAATAACAAACATGCCACAGTCGGGCGTCTGTGCGACACCACATAAAGGGCTTATATGGTAATTAAATAACAAACATGCCACAGTCGGGCGTCTATGCGACACCACATAAAGGGCTTATAACAGAATAATCACAGTGAATATCCAGGAGGTAGAACCGTCCCAGGGATACTCAATAAATCAACTAATGAAAATAGTTAGTCCACAACAATAATAATCATAATCATCATATGTCACCGGTCATAATCAATGTTCTGACTTAGTTGTTTTTCCTCCGAAGACCGACACTAAGATCGACACTTGACCCAACCCAGTCTGTAGTCCTTAACCATGGACACGGCTACTCGAATAGATATAATCTCTACAGAGGGTGTACTCTTTACCCACGAGTAACGGATTCCGTTAGTCCATCCGGACTAATTCCGCTTACGGTCTTTTAGTTGAAAACACACCCAACCGGACACACCAGCTTGACTCATCGGTGTCTGGAATCACCCACGACACTCATTAAGCAAAACTCTAAGTGGGGAGGCTACAACCTCGATTAGCATGGGATCACAAAATTTATACCGCGCGCAAACTGGGGGAGCTACCCCCTCGGCTACAACCGAAACACCCATGCCCCCTGACCGGATGACTGGCTTTAATCTAGGGCCATGGAACCCTCATCCCGGCCCCTCTGTACGGTGTGTGCTAGAAAGGGATTGACAACTTACTGAACCGTACCCTACCTATGGCAGGGACAAGTGGTAGTACGAAACAAGTGTGGGGGTTACCGGAACAAGACTCAATCTATGGTTGACTCAGGAGGCTTAAGTATTCCCTGCATGGTTAGCATAACAAATATGTTTCAACCAGCGGACAAAGTCACCACTCGTCATGCCTCGCTTTGCCGTACCGGACACAACCGTCTCAACAAAGACCGGCGACAAGCTTGTGTCTACCCAAGACAGAGGCTCTCCCCACTTCCTCCCGGTAGGCATGAAAGGCATATGATGGTGACTACTATCCCAAACATATCAAACTCCAACGGCATGGATCATCAAAATGCACTCATGAGTTTGAACGTATCATCACATAAAATAACGGATACTCCGTGTCAAGGTGGTATTGCAACCGTATTAGTCAACACACACAAAATTATGCCAGGGTTCAGAATGCTTGCCTTCAAGTTGTGGGGAGGCAGGGTGCATCCCAAAACCTTTGAAAATTTTCTTCTCTCTCCTAAAATCCTATTTAAAATTTTGAATTAATACATAGTTCCAAAAACAGTACAAAAAAGTTGTCATAATTTTTTTGAAATAAATCTGAAAATAAACTAGACAATATTTGAGAGAGGTAGGAAAAAGAATCAACTCATTTGGAGTTATATTTAAAAAGTTATAGACAGTCAAAGTTTTGGTCAAAAATCTGTTTTTAAAATAAAACAGAAAAAAGGAAAAACGTTTCGAAAACTGACCACGTCGAAGGCGTATTTCGAGTTTACGTCTCCACTTATCCAGCGTGGACCGCGCGTGGGTCATTGACAGTGGGTCCAGTGGGCCCACTGGTCAGGTTTGACTAGTCCCTTCTCCCTCCTCTACCTCTGTCCGAGCGGGCGGAACTCCGGCAATCGTCGCCGGTGATTGGCGGCTCCCCGCGGGCTCCGGAGGGCAGGGATGGATCCGCGGGTCCAGGGCGGTCCTCCCGGTGGTCGCTAGGCAGGCGGGGACGGAGGGAGTCGCCGGCGGCGAGCTCTGCAGCGGAAGGCAGCTTCGGGTGAATTGGGGTTTCGTTCCATGGTGGTTCCCAAGCGAGATTGAGAGGTTGGGCAGCTCCGCACGGTCGAAGGGAGTCAGGTGGTGGTGTTGGTTGGTCGGGGGAGGGCCTGGTTGCGGTGAACGGCACCGGAGGGCGGCGGCGGCCGAGATGGCCGGAGACGGAGAAGATGGCCTTCCCAGGTCGGTTGCAGGCTAGGGAAGCACTAGGAGGGTGGTGTGAGGTCGCCTGAGGGATTGGACGCGCTCGGGGCTCATTTTATAGACGGCCGAGGTCGGTTCCCGCGGCGGCCGGAGATAAGATCGGCGAACCGCCTTGCTGTAGCTAGCAGGGCTTCGTGGCGGCGACAGGCGCTAGCGGACGAGCTCGTGGATGAGCTCGGGCTGCTCCAGGGGCAGCTAGCGCGCGGCTATGGCTCGGGCGGCGCCGCCCACGGCAGGGTTGCTGTAGCCGGCCGCTTGTGGCCACGGCCGACCTGACGGCGGCCCTGTGGAGTGCCAGGGGTGGTCGGGGTGGCTCTGCGGTGCCGGAGGAGACAGGACGCGCTAGCTGCGGTTGGCCAAGGGCCAGAACGGGTGCGGGGTGGGCGGCAGTGAGACGCGGCGGCTCGGTGCACGCGCGTGCAAAACGTGCGCTCTGGGCGTGCCCAAAGCACGCACGCTAGCTGCTCGATGAAATGCCAATGCATGCCACAGGGCTTGGGTGAGGCTGGCAATTAACATGACTAGGCTAGGGTTTGCAAGGAAGTTAATGGACAAGGGGGTTAGGCCAGGAGACCAAGCCTGCAATGCTAACTAAAAACCATGCCAAAACTGGCCATGCACACAAGGTGTTTGGCAAAATGCTAAAGGCATCTAGGCAGTTCTTGGAGTGGCCAAAACCTCCAGATTAGTGTCTCCTTAGGAGTAGGTGGTGGTGGTCAGGTTAGTTTGTCAAACAAAGAAACTTGTTAGTGCAAATATTTGAGAAAACCAATTTTGGGCAGAAACTAAAGGCTGTCATTTCATGGACCAAAAATATTCCAATGGGTTCATGCTCTTGGACTTAAGGGTTTTGTAGGAAGGACTACAAGCAGGAAAAAGAATCATGGGTAAAAGAGCAAGCAAAAATATGGTTGCAGTACAAATCCTCAAGTTGGACCAGAATGAAAATGAGGTTGATTCACTCAAAATTTTCAAAGGACATAACTGGGTTTTTGCATAAATAAGGATAATATACTCCTACTGACCTCCCCTAATTTTGGTGGAAGTTTTAAAGAAATATATAAATAGGTTGTAGTGCAAAATTGCCCACTGGACCAGATTTGAAAATTAGGTGTAGAGCTCAAAATCTCTAATGAACAGAAGATGTTTTTGCATAAAAGTGATTTAGGGACATCATATGTCATCCCCAAATTTTGGTGAAAATTTTAGATGCATTTATCAAATGGTTGTAGTGTAAGAGAGGCTCCAAAACTTATGAAAAATCATTTTAAAAGAATAAAGCTCAGGAAAAACAATTATGCAAATAAAACCACTTATTAATAATTGTTTTATTGAGAGAGCATGGAAGTCCAATAATATTTTTGGAAAGTTTCCACTTGGGGTAAAAACTCCTCAATATTAAAGAAAAGTGGTTCTGAAACCAACAGAAAATCCAGAAAGCAAATTTTTTAAACTCATGGCAAAATTTTAATAATTAAAACATGGTTAAATTTTTGGGGTGTTACACTTCTCCGAATTCTCCAAGGTAATCATCGGACATGTAAACCATGTCCGGATCTGCAAAATGATCTTCACATACCACCGTAGAGAGAACGATATTTCAGCTGACAACTTTTTAGACGACGTGACATGTCATTAAGGTCGGGTCATTATTAGAACCGTTTTCCCACAACCAGCCACAACGCATATTGCGAGGCGGTTTCCTTGACGCGTCTTGTCAAAGCAGAGATCGTGTCCCCTTATCACGAGATTCTCATCAATACGGGTATGGTTAATCCCACCGCGCCATCAATTGTGGCGCTTGGGAAGTAAGCGATTATCAACGGGCAAGTGGGGAGGCGCACCGCTTTCGTCGCCTCTTATAAAGGGATAAGAGTTCCCCATTTTTACCCACGCCTTCTTCCTCCTTTGCCTACTCTTGCCCCCTCGAGCTCCAGCGCCTTAGCCCAAGTCTTCTCCCCACAGCTAAACATGTCCGGAGCAGGAGGTGATGACCCACAAGTATACGGGATCTATCGTAGTCCTTTCGATAAGTAAGAGTGTCGAACCCAACGAGGAGCAGAAGGAAATGATAAGCGGTTTTTAGCAAGGTATTCGCTGCAAGTACTGAAATAAGTGGTAACAGATAATTTTGTGATAAGATAAATGGTAATGAGCAACAAGTAACAAAAGTAAATAAAGTGCAGCAAGGTGGCCCAATCCTTTTTGTAGCAAAGGACAAGCCTGAACAAACTCTTATAATAGGAAAAGCGCTCCCGAGGACACATGGGAATATCGTCAAGCTAGTTTTCATCACGCTCATATGATTCTCGTTCGGTACTTCGATAATTTTATATGTGGGTGGACCGGTGCTTGGGTACTGCCCTTACTTGGACAAGCATCCCACTTATGATTAAACTCTATTGCAAGCATCCGCAACTACAACAAAAGTATTAAGGTAAACCTAACCATAGCATGAAACATATGGATCCAAATCAGCCCCTTACGAAGCAATGCATAAACTAGGGTTTAAGCTTCTGTCACTCTAGCAACCCATCATCTACTTATTACTCCCCAATGCCTTCCTCTAGGCCCAAATAATGGTGAAGTGTTATGTAGTCGACGTTCACATAACACCACTATAGGTTAGACAACATACATCTTATCAAAATATCAAACGAATACCAAATTCACATGACTACTAATAGCAAGACTTTTCCCTTGTCCTCAGGAACAAACGTAACTACTCACAAAGCATATTCATGTTCATAATTAGAGGGGTAATAATGTGCATATAGGATATGAACATATGATCTTCTACCAAATAAACCAACTAGCATCAACTACAAGGAGTAATCAACACTACTAGCAACCTACTAGCACCAATCCCGGACTTGGAGACAAGAATTGGATACAAGAGATGAACTAGGGGTTGGAGATGAGATGGTGCTGGTGAAGATGTTGATGGAGATTGCCCTCTCCCGATGAGAGGAGCGTTGGTGATGACGATGGTGATGATCTCCCCCTCCCGGAGGGAAGTGTCCCCAGAAGAACAGCTCTGCCAGAGCCCTCGATTGGTTCCGCCAAGGTTCCGCCTCGTGGCGGCGGAGTCTCGTCCCGAAAGGTTCTCCTCTATTTTTTTTCTCATCGAAGACTTCATATGGGAGAAGATGGGCGTCGGAGAGCCACCAGGGGGCCCATGAGGTAGGGGGGCGCGCCCGGGGGGGGGGGCACCCTCGTGAGCAGGGTGTGGGACGCCTAGCCTTCATCTTTGGCGACAATTTTTCTTTATTTATTTTAAAGTATTCCGTGGAGTTTCAGGACTTTTGGAGTTGCGCAGAATAGTCCTTCAATATTTGCTCCTTTTCCAGCCCAGAATTCCAGCTGCCGGCATTCTCCCTCTTCATGTAAACCTTGTAAAATAAGAGAGAATAGCCATAAGTATTGTGACATAACGTGAAATAACAGCCCATAATGCAATAAATATTGACATAAAAGCATGATGCAAAATGGACGTATCAACTCCCCCAAGCGTAGACCTTGCTTGTCCTCAAGCGAAAAGCCGATAACAATAATTATGTCCTCATGTTTAGAGGTAGAGGCGTTGATAAAAATCAAATACGGACATGAAGGCATCATGATTATTTCATAACAGCAACATATATAGATTTTTTCATATGATTACTTATGTTCAAGTGATGATCCTTTCACAAAGCCAAAATATGAATCAAAAACCTTATTGGGCACCAACAGCTATAATCTCAGTCATTGAAGCAATTGCAATTTATCATAACATCGGAAAGAGTCTATGTCAGAGCTTAAAAGCAAGTCCACATACTCAACTATCACTTAGTCCTTCATAATTGCTAACACTCACGCGATACTTGTGGTTACGGAGTTTTAATCGGACACAGAGAAGGATAGGGGCTTATAGTTTTGCCCCACAACTTTTTACCTCAAGGGTAATGTCAACAACAATAATTCATGCTCCCCCACACCCAATTATATATATATATATATATATATATATATATATATATATATATATATATATATATATATATATATATATCATGTTCTTTCCAACATGCTGAGCTTGCCAAAGGATAAAATGAAAAAGGAAGGGTGAAGATCACCGTGACTCTTGCATGAGGTAGAGGATAATAATAAGAGATAGGCCCTTCGCAGAGGGAAGTAGAGGTTGTCATGTGCATTTAAGGTTGATGCACAAAATCTTAATGCAAAAGAACGTCACTTTACATTGCCCCTTGTATGTGAACCTTTATTATGCAGTCCGTCGCTTTTATTGCGTCCACAACAAGTTCGTGCAAAGTTTATTTTCTCCGCACTAATAAATCATGCATATTTAGAGAGCAATTTTTATTGCTTGCACCGATGACAACTTACTTGAAGGATCTTACTCAATCCATAAGTAGATATGGTGGACTCTCATGGCAAAACTGGTTTAAGGGTATTTGGAAGCACAAGTAGTATTTCTACTTAGTGCTAAGAATTGGCTAGCATGAGGGGGAAAGGTAAAGTCAACACGGTAGAGGAACCATGACAACATACTTTATCTCAGATGTAAGAAAACATAACTCATTATGTTGTCTTCCTTGTCCAACATCAACTCTTTAGCATGTCATATTTTAATGAGTGCTCCCAATCATAAAAGATGTCAATGATAATATATCTATATTGAAAGAACATGCGGTGCCCCCATGTTTGGTTTTGGTAATTGATGACAATCTCTATGGACTAATGGTTGTCTTGAGTTATATTTGAAGGGTTTGTCCATAGGCTTTTCTTGGAGTCCATTTGTTGGTCTCAAGGAGAGTTTGGGATGACCACGGTGCTATTAGGAATTATCCAAAGACCGGTCATGTGAGTGTTGAGCTTATTTCAAGCATGTCTTGAAGAATAAGAGAGTTGGAAACATTCATGTCCACCTTCAAGACATCATCCAAATGAAGAGAGTTGGAAAGATTCAACACACAAAGCGCACAAGATGTATCGAGGGATCAAGTGATCCCATGGTATGGTAAGCATTGTCCATTACGCTTTGTGTGCTAACCCATGGTCTTCATGAGAGTTCTTTGTGGGGTTAGGTTGCGGTGTGCAAGTTCAAGTGATGCATCACGAAGAGATCAAGTTCCTGAAGCTTGTCGTCCATTGTGGTGACAATGGACTTGTGAAGATGAGCGAAAGAGTGGCTCACCCATAGTGGAGTATGGGGGAGCAATCAACTAGTCTTCATCGAGCCAACGCAATCAAGAAAGGTGGTCCATCTTGAGGAGGAGTAGATCGTCATCATCTAGCTCAAGTGGACTTTGTGCAAGGCAAAGGTTTGCCCTTGATAGGTTTTCTATTTTACCATGGTAGTTGTGGGAGACCGGGTTATAGGATCGATTGCCGTACTATCAAGGGGGGCTCTCGATGAGTTGCTTGATTGTATCGTTCGTAGAGAGCTCAAACCATTGCATCCTTGCATCATCTTTATTGGTTCTTGTTTGGTTCTTCTCCTTGTGAGATTTGGAGCTTTTGGTCATTTTCATGACAAGCTCGAGTTCATCGAAAACGGAGTTCACATGCATCTTCTATGATGTTTTCAATGTTGGAGGTTCTGCCGGTTCTTCTCTGTTGGAGTTTTATCTCCTCTCTTGTTAGGCATACCTCCCCTGCCTCTCATTACTATAACCAGTCTCTGTTTTGATGCTACTCGTTGTCTTGTATCTAACAAGCTTGAGTTTGCTCAATTTGGACTTTGTTGTCTTCTCTGTAGAATGAACTCCGAATTGAGAAAACCAATCACTTCTCCACCAATCACTTTTCTGCAGAAGTTCTTGCTAGTTTTTGAGGGAAAAGAGAGAGGAGATCTAGATCCACATTTCCACCAATCACTTTCTCCTCTATGTGAGGGGAACCCCTTGGATCTTGATCTTGGAGTTCTTGGTGTTCTCCTTCTTGTTCTTCCTCTCATTTTCCTCCCTAGCATTAGTTGCTTCGGTGGGATTTGAGAGAGAAGGACTTGGGCACTCCGTGTGCCCTTGCCATTGCATTTGGTGCATCGGTTTGAGTTCTCCACGGTGATACGTGGAAGTGAAGTTTGAGAAGCTTATTACTCTTGGGTGCTTGGTGCCCTTGAGCTTGTTCCTCTTGGGTGCTTGGGCGCCCTAGACGGTTGGTGGTGTTCGGAGCTCAATCATTGTGGTGTAAAGCTCCGGGCAAGCGTCGGGGTCTCCAATTAGGTTGTGGAGATCGCCCCGAGCATCTTGACGGGTTCTGGTGACCGCCCCAAGGGTTGCCAAAGTGTACGGGTTCGGTGACCGCCCCCAAGGGTTGCCATTTGTACGGGTTCGGTGACCGCCCTCAAGGGTCCCTTAGTGGAATCACGGCATCTTGCATTGTGCGAGGGCGTGAGGAGATTACGGTGGCCCTAGTGGCTTCTTGGGGAGCATTGTGCCTCCACACCGCTCCAAATGGAGATTAGCATCCGCAAGGGTGTGAACTTCGGGATACATCGTCGTTTCCGCGTGCCTCGGTTATCTCTTACCCGAGCCCTTTACTTATGCACTTTACTTTGTGATAGCCATATTGTTCTTTGTCATATATCTTGCTATCACATAGTTGCTTATCTTGCTTAGCATAAGTTGTTGGTGCACATAGGTGAGCCTAGTTGTTTTAGGTTTTGTGCTTGACAAATTAACCGTTAGGTTTATTCCGCATTTGTTCAAGCCTAAACCGTAATTATTTTAAAGCGCCTATTCACCCCCCTCTAGGCGAACCTCTCTTTCCTTATTTCTTCCTATTAATTGCAACGATGACCAAAGCTATATTTGCCAACTCCCAACAACTTTAAATCATCATACTTTTTCTATGTGAAGTCATTACTTTCAACAAGATCAATATGAACTCTTGATTCCTTTTTTATTCTTTTTCTTCTAATCACCCAAAATCATGGCAAAATACTCAAGCCCTTGACTCAACACTAATCTTTATTATATAGCTCACGGACTTGATTACAAAGAAGGATCATAAAGCAAAACTCAAAACTAGATCATGCCATGACTTTATTCTACTAAATCAAGATAATACTAATAGGATCGAACTAATAAAAACGGTAAAGATAGGAGTTGTAATGATGATACGATACCAGGGCACCTCCCCAAAGCTTGGCAGCTGCCAAGGGGAGTGCCCATACCCATGTGATTATGTCCTTGGAGGTGATGGAGGTGGTGATGATGACGGTGGATAATCGCACATCGAGCGTAAAAGTTCCTCCAACTTGCGGATAATATTCTTGAGCCCAACAATATGATCCTTCAACAAAATATTCTCCTGTGTAAGATACTTGTTCTGTATGCGGGCTAACTCAATCATCTTGAAGGCTTCAAGCTCTGTTGGAGTGAAAAGGTTAGGTAAAGGTTGAGGGATGTCTTCTTCTTTCACCACCGGAGCTTGAACCTCCATGGCCTTCTTGATCCCTTCATCCTTGTTGATTTCTTCTGGTTCCTCTCTTTTCAACTCTATCTTCAATAGCCAAGCATCCTTGTCTTCGTTGTTGGAGGAGGGAGAAGTCATGGTGCTCTAGACCTGCCAGAAAAAACAGCTCGAAACAAGAACAAGAGAGATTTGCGTGATACGAGAGTCAAAACCTTTGGGAGTATATATAATGAATTTTTACCGACCAAAATACGTATTGTGCAAGGAAACGGAGTCCAGAGGGCACACGAGGTGCTCACGAGGTTGGGGGGCGCGCCCTCCACCCTGGTGGAGGCCTCGTGTCCTCCCCGTACTGCTTCTTATTTTTCTATTTTTCTAAATGTTCCAGAACGGAGAAATATTGCCTTAAAAATTGTTTTGGAGTCGGTTTACTTACCGTACCACATACCTATTCCTTTTCGAAGTCTGGAATGTTCTGGAAAGTGTCCCTTATGTATTCCTCCGGGGTTACGGTTTCAATAATATTAGTTTCAACATTTATAGGATTACCTGAGATATAGTGTTTGATTCTTTGACCGTTCACCACCTTCGGATTTGTGCCCGCGAAGTTGTTGATTTTTATGGCACCAGAGCGATAGACCTCCTCGATGACGTAAGGACCTTCCCATTTGGAGAGAAGTTTTCCTGCAAAAAGTCTTAAATGAGAGTTGTATAGCAATACATAATCACCTACATTAAACTCAAGCTTTTGTATTCTTTTGTCATGCCACCTTTTAACTTTTTCTTTAAACAGCTTGGCATTTTCATAAGCTTGGGTTCTCCATTCATCAGGTGAGCTAATATCAAATAGCCTCTTCTCACCGGCAAGTTTGAAATCATAGTTGAGCTCTTTAATAGCCCAATATGCCTTATGTTCTAGTTCGAGAGGTAAATGACATGCTTTTCCATAAACCATCTTATACGAAGACATACCCATAGGATTTTTATTTGCAGTTCTATAGGCCCATAATGCATCATCAAGTTTTTTGGACCAATTCTTTCTAGACCTATTGACAGTCTTTTGCAAAATTAATTTGAGCTCTCTAGACTTCGGGTGATATGGAGATGCAATCCTATGATTAACGTCGTATTTAGCAAGCATCTTACGGAAAGCACCATGAATAAAGTGTGAACCACCATCAGTCATTAAGTATCTAGGGACTCCAAACCTCAGAAAAATAACTTCCTTAAGCATTTTAATAGAAGTATTATGATCACCACTACTAGTTGGAATAGCTTCTACCCACTTAGTAACGTAATCAACAACAACTAGAATATGAGTGTAACCATTAGAGGTAGGAAAAGGTCCCATATAATCAAAGCCCCAAACATCAAATGGCTCAATAACAAGTGAATAATTCATAGGCATTTCTTGACGTCTACTAATATTACCAATTCTTTGACATTCATCGCAAGATAAAACAAACTTACGGGCATCCTTGAAGAGAGTAGGCCAATAAAACCCGGATTGCAATACCTTATGTGCAGTTCTATCTCCAGCGTGATGTCCTCCATAAGCTTCGGAGTGACACTTGCGTAGGATCCGTTCCTGTTCATGCTCAGGTACACAACGTCTAATAACACCATCTACTCCTTCTTTATAAAGATGTGGGTCATCCCAAAAGTAATGTCGCAAGTCATAGAAAAACTTTTTCTTTTGTTGGTATCTGAAGCTAGGCGGTATAAATTTAGCAACAATATAATTAGCATAATCAGCATACCAAGGAGTGCTACGAGAAGTACTTATGACATTTAATTGCTCATCAGGAAAGCTATCATCAATAGGTAGTGGGTCATCAAGAACATTCTCTAGCCTAGACAATTTGTCTGCAACGGGGTTCTCAGCTCCTTTTCTATCAACAATAGGTAAATCAAATTCTTGAAGCAAGAGAACACATATAATAAGTCTAGGTTTTGCATCTTTCTTTTCCATAAGATATTTAATAGCAGCATGATCTATATGAATAGTTACTCTAGAATCAATAATATAGGGTCTGAATTTATCACAAGCAAATACAACCGCTAAAAGTTCCTTTTCGGTAGTAGCATAATTTCTTTGAGAATTGTCTAGAGTCTTACTAGCATAATGGATAACATTCAATTTCTTATCAACTCTTTGCCCTAGAACAGCACCTACAACATAATCACTAGCATCACACATAATTTCAAAAGGTAAATTCCAATCAAGTGGCTGAACAACAGGTGCAGAGACTAATGCTTTCTTAAGTATTTCAAATGCTTCTACACAATCATCATCAAAGACAAATGGTACATCTTTTTGTAATAAATTAGTTAGAGGCCGAGAGATTTTTGAGAAGTCCTTGATGAACCTCCTATAAAATCAGGCGTGACCAAGGAAACTTCTTATACCCTTGATGTCCTTGGGACATGGCATCTTTTCAATGGCATCAACCTTGGCTTTATCAACTGCAATACCTCTTTCAGAAACTTTGTGCCCCAAGACAATTCCTTCATTAACCATAAAGTGGCACTTTTCCCAATTCAAGACAAGATTAGTTTCTTCACATCTCTGCAAAACTCGAGCAAGATTGCTCAAGCAATCATCAAAAGAGGAACCATAGACGGAAAAGTCGTCCATGAAAACCTCACAAATTTTCTCACAGAAGTCAGAGAATATAGCCATCATGCATCTTTGAAAGGTAGCAGGTGCATTATATAAACCAAAAGGCATACGTCTATAAGCAAAAGTACCAAAAGGGCATGTAAAAGTAGTCTTTGATTGGTCTTTAGCCGACACAGGTATTTGAGAAAAATCAGAGTAACCATCTAGAAAGCAATAATGTGTATGTTTGCATAGTCTTTCTAGCATTTGATCAATAAAAGGTAAGGGGTAATGATCTTTCTTAGTAGCCTTATTTAATTTGCGAAAATCAATTACCATCCTATAACCTGTGATAATTCTTTGCAGAATCAATTCATCTTTATCATTAGGTACAACAGTAATACCTGCCTTCTTAGGGACACAATGGACAGGACTTACCCACTGACTATCAGCAACGTGATAAATTATACCTGCCTCCAGAAGCTTGAGTATTTCTTTTCTTACCACTTCTTTTATTTTAGGATTCAAACGTCGTTGAGGATCACAAACTAGTTTGGCATCAGCTTCCAAATTTATTTTATGTTGACATAGAGTGGGACTGATGCCCTTAAGATCATCCAGAGTATATCCAATAGCTGCACGATGCTTCTTCAGAGTTTTCAATAATCTTTCTTCTTCATGCTCTGAAAGGTTAGCGCTAATAATAACAGGATATATTTTCTTTTCATCAAGATAAGCATATTTAAGATTACCAGGCAACGGTTTAAGTTCAAACACGGGATCACCCTTGGGTGGAGGAGGATCCCCTAGGATTTCAACAGGCAAATTGTGTTGCAGAATAGGTTCCTGTTTAAAGAATACTTCATCTATTTCCCTTCTTTCATTCCTGAACATATCATTTTCATGGTCTAGCAAATAGTGTTCTAAAGGATCACTAGGAGGTACAACAATAGAAGCAAGACCAATAATTTCATCCTTACTAGGCAATTCTTCCTCACGATGTTGTTTACTAAATTTAGAGAAATTAAACTCATGGACCATATCGTCCAAGCCAACAGTAACAACATTCTTTTTGCAATCTATCATAGCATTAATGGTACACAAGAAGGGTCTACCAAATATAATGGGACAAAAGCTATCTTGTGGAGAACCAAGAACAAGAAAATCAGCGGGATATTTGGTTTTCCCACACAAGACTTCAACATCTCTAACAATTCCCATTGGAGATATAGTATCTCTATTGGCAAGTTTAATTGTAACATCAATATCTTCTAACTCAGCAGGTGCAATCTCATGCATAATTACTTTGTATAAGTCAATGGGTATAACACTAGCACTAGCACCCATATCACACAAGCCATGATAACAATGATCTCCTATTTTAACAGAAATAACAGGCACACCTACCACAGGTCTATGTTTATCTCTATCACAGGGTTTAGCAATTCTAGCAGTTTCACCAGTGAATTGAATAACATGCCCATCAATATTATCAGACAAGAGATCTTTAATAATAGCAATATTGGGTTCTACTTTGACTTGCTCAGGAGGTGTATAAGTTCTAATATTGCTTTTACGAACAACAGTTGAAGCTTTGGCATGATCCTTCATTCTAACAGGGAAAGGGGGTTTCTCAACATAAGAAGTGGGAACAATAGGATCATTATAAGTGACAGTCTTTTCTTCAACTTTAATAGGTGCAACTACTTTTACTTCTATGGTAGGATGGTATTTAAACCACTTCTCCTTGGGGAGATCAACATAGGTAGCAAAAGATTCACAGAAAGAAGCTACTATCTCAGAGTCAAGTCCATATTTAGTGCTAAACTTACGAAAAATATCGGTATACATAAAAGATTTAACACAATCAAACCTAGGTGTCATACCTGACTCCTTACCTTCGTCGAGGTCCCAATCTTCAGAGTTGCGTTTAATTCTATCCAATAAATTCCATTTAAATTCAATAGTCTTCATCATAAAAGAGCCAGCACAAGAAGTATCGAGCATGGTGCGATTGTTATCAAAAAGCCAAGCATAAAAACTTTGAATAATTACTTCTCTTGGGAGCTCATGATTGGGGCATGAATATAACATTGATTTAAGACTCCCCCAAGCTTGAGCGATGCTTTCTCCTTTGCGAGGCCAAAAATTATATATATAATTGCGATCACGATGAACAAGATGCATAGGGTAATACTTTTGATGAAATTCCAATTTCAATCTTTTATAGTTCCACGATCTCGTATCATCACATAGCCTATACCATGTCAATGCGCCTCCCTCCAAAGATAAAGGGAAAGCCTTCCTCTTAACGGCATCATCGGGTACACCTGCAAGCTTAAATAGTCCACAAATATCATCCACAAAGCGTAGATGTTCGTCAGGATGCTTTGTTCCATCTCCTGCGAAAGTGTTAGCTAGCAGTTTCTCCATCATACCCGAAGGAATCTGAAAAGAAGTTTCATTTTTAATAGGTTCAGTAGGTTCAGTAGGTTGAGGAGAAACCCTTGGCTCAACAGGACGGGCTGAAGATACCCCGAACAAGCCCCTAAAACAATTACTTTCCATAGTAACAAGTGACAGAAAATTTCAGCACACTAAATAAAATTTTCCTTACCAAATTCCACCTACCAAAGGCGCTTCACTCCCCGGCAACGGCGCCAGAAAAGAGTCTTGATGACCCACAAGTATAGGAGATCTATCGTAGTCCTTTCGATAAGTAAGAGTGTCGAACCCAACGAGGAGCAGAAGGAAATGATAAGCGGTTTTCAGCAAGGTATTCTCTGCAAGTACTGAAATAAGTGGTAACAGATAGTTTTGTGATAAGATAAATGGTAACGAGCAACAAGTAACAAAAGTAAATAAAGTGCAGCAAGGTGGCCCAATCCTTTTTGTAGCAAAGGACAAGCCTGAACAAACTCTTATAATAGGAAAAGTGCTCCCGAGGACACATGGGAATATCGTCAAGCTAGTTTTCATCACGCTCATATGATTCACGTTCGGTACTTTGATAATTTGATATGTGGGTGGACCGGTGCTTGGGTACTGCCCTTACTTGGACAAGCATCCCACTTATGATTAACCTCTATTGCAAGCATCCGCAACTACAACAAAAGTATTAAGGTAAACCTAACCATAGCATGAAACATATGGATCCAAATCAGCCCCTTACGAAGCAATGCATAAACTAGGGTTTAAGCTTCTGTCACTCTAGAAACCCATCATCTACTTATTACTCCCCAATGCCTTCCTCTAGGCCCAAATAATGGTGAAGTGTTATGTAGTCGACATTCACATAACACCACTAGAGGTTAGACAACATACATCTTATCAAAATATCGAACGAATACCAAATTCACATGACTACTAATAGCAAGACTTTTCCCTTGTCCTCAGGAACAAACGTAACTACTCACAAAGCATATTCATGTTCATAATCAGAGGGGTAATAATGTGCATATAGGATCTGAACATATGATCTTCCACCAAATAAACCAACTAGCATCAACTAAAAGGAGTAATCAACACTACTAGCAACCTACTAGCACCAATCCCGGACTTGGAGACAAGAATTGGATACAAGAGATGAACTAGGGTTTGGAGATGAGATGGTGCTGGTGAAGATGTTGATGGAGATTGCCCTCTCCCGATGAGAGGAGCGTTGGTGATGACGATGGTGATGATTTCCCCCTCCCGGAGGGAAGTGTCCCCCGTAGAACAGCTCTGCCGGAGCCCTCGATTGGTTCCGCCAAGGTTCCGCCTCATGGCGGCGGAGTCTCGTCCGAAAAGGTTCTCCTCTATTTTTTTCTCATCGAAAGACTTCATATGGGAGAAGATGGGCGTCGGAGAGCCACCAGGGGGCCCACGAGGTAGGGGGGCGCATCGGGGGGGGGGGGGGCACCCTCGTGAGCAGGGTGTGGGCCCCCTGGCCTTCATCTTTGGCGATGATTTTTCTTTATTTATTTTAAGGTATTCCATGGAGTTTCAGGACTTTTGGAGTTGTGCAGAATAGTCCTTCAATATTTGCTCCTTTTCCAGCCCAGAATTCCAGCTGCCGGCATTCTCCCTCTTCATGTAAACCTTGTAAAATAAGAGAGAATAGCCATAAGTATTGTGACATAACGTGAAATAACAACCTATAATGCAATAGAATTGACATAAAAGCATGATGCAAAATGGATGTATCAGGAGGCAAGTGGGTGGCCTCCACCGTGAAAGAGAAGGATATCGTGAATCTTCGGGCGGCCGGATACTTGGCCGCAGACATCGCGCACCGGCTACCGGACAAAGGGCAGGCCATTCCAACCCCAGAACCCCATGAGAGGGTCGTGTTCGTCGCCCACTTCATCCGTGGACTGGGATTTCCACTTCATCCCTTTGTCCGCGGGCTCATGTTCTACTACGGGCTAGATTTCCATGATCTAGCCCCAAATTTCGTCCTCAACATCTCGGCGTTCATCGTCGTATGCGAGGCCTTCCTCTGCATCGAGCCTCACTTCGGCCTGTGGCTGCAAATCTTCCGCGTGAAGCCGAAGATTGTGAGCGGCCAGCAAGCGGAGTGCGGAGGGGCCATGGTGGGCAAGATGCATAATGTCACCAAGCTTGAAGGCTCCTTTGCAGAGACCGTGAAAGGGTGGCAGTCGGGGTGGTTCTACATCATCGAGCCGTGCGGTGCCAACTAGGCAGCGGCCCCCGAGTTCCGATCTGGAGCCCCCATGCGGCTCACCTCCTGGGAAAAGAAGGGCCTGGCCTGGGGCGAACCTACAGAGCTGACCGGGCTCCAAATCTGCATCAAGAGCATGAAGGACAAGACCATCAAGCTTGTCAACGTGATCCAGGTCATACTTGTTCGCTGGATTCTTTCGTGCCAAAGGCGGGCGTTTAACTTGTGGGAGTTCGTCCCAACCGAACACCAGACGCTTCGGAGGCTCTACGACATGACGCATAAAGAAGCGTGGAAGGCGCTGTTCAAGGCCTCCGAAGTACCTCCTCCCACATCCGAGGACCGTGGACTTCACGCCGCGCGGCCTCCTAGTGCGGTGAGTTTTCTGACTACCACCGGAGTCAGCTCTTCCTAGTATATTCGTGGGGGAGTCTTAAGTAATTGTGCATACTTAATCAGGATTACGTGGAGATAGCGGAGCGGATTGACTGTCCGGCTCTGCTGCCAAAAGGTCTAGCTGATGCTCTCCTGACGGAGATGCTAGTCCCGGCGCCCTACAAGGCACCGGAGAAGAAGGCCGAAAAGAAGGCCCCGGGGACCAGGAAGGGTCTCCGGCGTAAGGTTGTGCCAGAAGCCTCGTCCGAAGATGAAGAGGCACACTCCTCCCCCGAAGGGGAGGAAGAAGAAGAAGAAGCCGCACCATCCGGAAAGGATGAGGGGCCTAAGGAGGCGAACCAGGGGGCCGGGAGAGGCCCCCGGTGCAAGGCCATCATTCCCTCGTCGTCTAACGACGACGAGGCAGATTCCTCCCACGGAGGCGGGGGGAAGCAAGAAGAAACTCTACCTCCCCGCACTGGGGAGGAGAAAAAGAGGAAAGCCACCCCGGAGGGGGAGGCTAGGACGTCCAAGAAGGGAAAGGTGTCCCTTCCGGACTACTCCGCTACGGCCGCCCATAGCGAGGAGGGGTGGCTGCCCAGGGGGAAGCCCCTAGCACGATCGTAAGTATCCGCACTCTATCGTGATTTTACTTCATAGTCTTTTATAATGCCGAACATATATGCAGTCCGGCCAGGGCTCATCCCGAGGTCTCGTCTTCGGATGGGTCCCTGAGCGATTCAGCGATGAACTCGCTCCCGACGGCCACTACTCCTCAACCCGCGGATGACACAGAGGTGTTGTCCCGAAGGCTCCCAGAGCGGGGCGAGGTGACTTTGGAGACGCCTCAAGGTGAAGCTCTAGATGTCGGACACGCGGGGTTTAAGATCCCCGCGGATCGTGTCGATGAGAGCCGTGGTAGGCCGGGCTCTCAACCGAACACTGTTCCGGAACCCCCAACGGTTCCGAACTCAGGCGGGCAGCCCCTCGTTAGGGAGGGCGAGCCGTCCGTGCCGAGGACTTCCGCTACGCCCGAGGCGTCGGATTGTCTGCTGGAAGCGCTTCGAGGCGCTTCCATGGATGAAGAGCACCGTACTCTTACGAGTGCGGTGATTCAGAAGGTTTTGTCCGCCAAGAGCGGACTAACCGAAGCTTGCACCAGCCTCCTGACAGGCTTTCAGGTAAGTAAAAAATATGTGAAATTACCACCCGATAGGTAGTAGCCCCTAATACTCTGTTTGGTGTTCAGCAAGAAAAGCCAAATGGAGGGTCAATTATAATCCGCAGGAGTCTAATAATAAATGTGCATGTGAATGAGCAGGCTATGCTGCTTGCCGCTGTGACGCCCCAAGACCGACGATCCAGAAGACTTCCATATTTCTTGTGACCTTCGTGTGTTTTTGATTTGTGCTTGCTCTATTTTTTTTGCATAACGTCATCATGCTAGCATGTCATTTAATTTTTAAAACCTCAACTAAATAAATTGCATAGATCTTTTGAACTATTTAAATCGAGAGAATTCACATGGTGATTTCTCTTTATAACATATCCTCCTAATATTTATGGAGCTATTATAAATATTGCATTATTTGGAATTGATCATAACACACTTGCAAATAAATCCCAATGCCTTTGTTATCGCAATTCTTGGCCTCTAACTTTGCCATATATCCTTTTCATCACTTTTCCAAGCACCACCTAATTTCTCAACATTTTTTGGACCTTTCAAACGCCCACTTCTTATTCAAACCCATCTGAATTTAATTCAAATGAGTTCGAATCCAATCTTCACCCATGCTCACTTGCTAGTTTTCTTGGTTCAAGCTCATTTTTATGAGTCTAGGAAAATTGTCCTCGTTCCCAAATTCTTTCCCTAACCCTCTCTTTCTTTTCTTCTCTCTAATTCTTTTCTGCTGAAGAATATGAGGGAGAGAGAGCCCAGCCATGCCTCTTGGGCCTAACCAACCAGACCGACCCGTTCCCATAGCCCACCTAAACCCTTCCTATAACCCTAGCCCCGATCGAACCCCCACACTCTCCCTCGTTCCCTCCAGTGCGCCGCCACCACCTACACACGCTCGTGCCTTGCCCGATCCCTTGCAGTCAGCCAGCTCCGCCAGCCATCGTCGACCTCACTAGCCGGCAAGCCTCCCCTCGTGCCGTCCCCGGCTCGTTCGCCTTGCCGGCCCTTCTACCCCTCCACACCTTCTCCTCGTCGCCTCCTCCCTCCGTTGTGCGCGAGGCCGTTCAGCCCCGTGCCTCTGCCGACCCTGCCATCGCCCGGTCATCTATCCTCCCTCCGTTCGTTCCTGCTCCACCATTGGAGATCGCCAGGTCCGGCGACCCCTCGTCCAGCGCGCCCTCTCCTTCCTTGCCGGGTTTCTCCTCTACCCGTGTTCGCACCTCACCGCTCCCCTCGGCCTCCCACGGTTGCTCTGTTGCCGTCGCCTTGCTGCCCGCGCTTCTCCTATGCTGCACCTCCAACGACGGGCCTCGGGAACGAGCAACTTACTAGGCCTTCTCTCGTGTCGGCCTCCTCGCCGCTTCCTGGACTAGGTGCCCCGCCTCCTGCTCCGGCCAAGGTTCCTTCGCCTCCAAGCCGCTGCTCTGCTTCTTGAGCTGCCGCTCGAGGCTGTAACCCTGTGTTCGACAAGACCACCTAGTACTTGTTGGACTCAAGGAACATCAAGACCAAGACCGCCCCGAACCACGTCGTCTCACCGGATCGTCAAGACCATCTCGGTTTTTTGCAAGTACCTTTATGCCCGAAGACGTTGGATGCGCCAAGTTCCACTACGACATGCACCACTACTGTCGCTGAGGGTTTCGTCAAGCTCAAATACATCGACTACGAATGGTGATGACCCCGAACATCTACGGAGAGTGTACGACTACGAGCCGTGTACGACTACCGTCGCCAAGACTGCGAGTACCACTACTTCCCACGACGACCTGTGAATGACTACTTCCACTACGAACTTGATCCGTTCCGAAAACGCACGCTTCGAAGGTATAATCCGAGACGACCGCGATGAGATGCCCTTGTGTGGATGAGATGTACCACTTGTTTGCACCGTGCCCGTTTGTTTCGTGCACGTCCCTCTTTTGCCAGGCCACCGTCACGTGGGAACCCGATAGTCGGGATCACCCCACCATCTTTTGCATGTTCCGCACATCCACACGTTCTTTTGCACCAACATCTTGACGAGTTGCCGGGTCATCGAAATGTTGCCGTGGCACCATTTCCGTTGTCGTTGCTGTGGCACCCCTTTTGTTCCGCCATGGTGACCAAATGCTTTATAACATGCTCATGTCAACATTTTCATAAAATTGCATAAAACTTGCATATGTCATCCGCATCATGATAACAACAATTAAAATGTTTAAAATTGTTGTTTGCGTTAAATTGCTAAATAACATATGGGGATTTCTGGAATTGTTGTTGAAAGTGCATTATATCGACTAGAGGGGGGGTGAATAGGCGATATTTATGAATTCTTCACTGAGGAATTTGCCGGTGAGGAAATTCCTTAGTGAAGAACTACTTGCAGCGGAATAAGTACTCAGAAGTAAGCATGACAGAATACACACGTAGTCATCATGATGAAATGAAGACAAACACAGAGTACAGAAAGCGTAAACACAGGATAACACAAGATGAAGACAAACAGACTGAAGAAATTGAACTGAGGAAATTGAGAAAGTCTTCAGTGTCATAGAGATCTCTCTTTTCAGCAAGCTGGAACTCATGAGTATTTAGCCTCTCGAGGATATCAGCGGGATCTAGTGACTTGTAATCAGCACGCTCTTGAATCATCAGTGCCAGAGTGTCAAATGACGAATCGAGTGATCTCAGGAATTTCTTCACCACCTCATGATCGGTGATGTCAGTGGTACTGATCGCTTGAAGCTCATTTGAGATATCAGTGAGGCGATCGAAGGTTTGCTGAACATTTTCATTGTCGAGTCTTTTGAAGCGGTTGAAGAGATTGTGAAGAACGTCAACACGAGAGTCATGTTGAGTTGAGACTCCTTCGTTTACTTTGGAGAGCCTATCCAAGATAAGCTTAGCAGTTTCCAAAGCACTCACTCTACCATACTGCCCTTTACTCAAATGACCACATATGATATTCTTCGCTTGAGAATCGAGTTGCTTGAATCTCTTCACATCAGCAGCATTCAGGGAAGGTGTGACTGAGGGAACACCATTTTCCACAATGTACCAGAGATCGTTGTCAATTGCTTCAAGATGCATTCGCATATTATTCTTCCAATAGGGGTAGTCCGTGCCATCGAAGGTAGGACACCCAGCAGAGACCTTGATCATACATGCGGTCGATATAACTAGAACTCCAGGTGGTTAAACCAAAGTCACACAGAACAAGGGAGTACCTTGCTCTGATACCAATTGAAAGTGCATTATATCGACTAGAGGGTGGGTGAATAGGCGATTTTTATGAATTCTTCACTGAGGAATTTGCCGGTGAGGAAATTCCTTAGTGAAGAACTACTTGCAGCGGAATAAGTACTCAGAAGTAAGCTTGACAGAATACACACGTAGTCATCATGATGAAATGAAGACAAACACAAAGTACAGAAAGCGTAAACACAGGATAACACAAGATGAAGACAAACAGACTGAAGAAATTGAACTGAAGAAATTGAGAAAGTCTTCAGTCAAAGTCTTCAAACACAGATATGAACAATCACTCAACACAGTAATGAAGAAATGAAAAAGTTGAGGAGATAGAACCAGTAAGGTTGGTGAAGACAATGATTTGGTAGACCAGTTCCAACTGCTGTCTCAGTTGTACGTCTGGTTGGAGCGGCTGAGTATTTAAACTCGAGGACACACAGTCCCGGACACCCAGTCGCTGAGCACGCAGCACAGGACACCAAGTCCTCATCGTATTCTCCATGAACTAAGGTCACACAGACCTAGTCCAATCACTCATGGTAAGTCTTCAGGCGACTTCCAAACCTTCACAGACTTCGGTCGCTCGGCGATCCACAATTCCTCTTGGATGCTCTAGACCATGACGCCTAACCGTGTGGAAGAAGCACAGTCTTCAAAGGTAACAAGCGTCGGATCCACGCAGGATCAATCTCTCCAGTGATGCTCAATCACTTTGGGTTTGTAGGTGTTTGGGGTTTGGGATTTTCCTCACTCGATGATTTTCGCTCAAAGTCCTCGGAGGATGGGTTGCTCTCAAATGACAAGTGTCAGTTTCTCTCGGAGCAGCCAACCAGGTAGTGGTTGTAGGGGGCGGCTATTTATAGCCTAGGGAACAGCCCGACATGATAAGACATAAATGCCCTTCAATGATATGACCGTTATGTGGATAAGATATTTTGGGACAGCTGGCGCGTAGCACAACAACGGTCGGAAATTTGACTCTCAAATTCCTCAGGGCTATCATGTTCCTCACTGTGTAGGCAATCCGCACTGGCGAATTCCTAACTCCTCAGTCAGAACAAATTCCTCAGCGACCAGAAGAACTTCGTCCCTGTCATGAAGAAATTGACTGAACTGTATGAGATTTCCAATGGCTTCACTCGAAGGGATTGGTAGGTGTAGGATTTTGAGTTGAGCATCACATGAAATTTTTTCCTTAGTATTTCCTCGACCCCCTTTAACAGTACGGTGTTTCCTATGACTCAAGAAAGAGAAAAACAAAACTATGAAAACGAAAGTCTTCAAGCTTCATATTCCTTGCATGAATATCAAGTCTTGACGGACACACCAATTTCTTCACTTTCAAAGTCTTCAGGAATACCAAAATCTTCAGTCGAAGATATTCATTTTTAGGGGTCGACTTTCTCTGTAAATATCAAACTCCTCATAGACTTATAGACCTGTGTACACTCATATACACATTAGTCCCTTAACCTATAAGTCTTCAATACACCAAAATCACTAAGGGGCACTAGATACACTTACAATCTCCCCCTTTTTGGTGATTGATGACAATATAGGTTAAGTTTTCAACGGGAATAAACATATGAAGTGTAAGTACTGATATTGAGGAATTTGATTGCAAGATATAGAAGAACTCCCCCCGAAGATGTGCATAGTGAGGAATTTGCTTTTGAAGCAATGCACACTTGAAGAGTTGAATCATGGAGATCTCCCCCTATATCTTGTAATTCATACATGCATTTGACATATAATATGAAGAATTTGAAATGCATGATGAAATATGGTGCCTGAGGTGATTCAGCATGCGTGAAATAATATCAACGAGGAACAAGCATGCAGAATTAGAGCACAGTGCATCAAAAGTATCAGAGAACCATCGGGTTTAAGATTACAACTCGATCCATTAAAAGTTTCAGAAGAGCGTGAGTTGTAACTTAGCAAAAAAAACGCCCATATAATAGACCCGCTTGAAGACTAACTCAGATTTCTCCCCCTTTGTCATCGAATGACCAAAAGGATCAAAACTGAGGACTAACGCCCCTGAAGATGGAGGAGCGCCAGCGTAGTCGGGGTCGGTTGTCGTAGTAGGGCCTGCCGCAGTGTTGTCCAAGTCTTCATTTTCATCAGTGTCGCGCGATGAAGAATAGGAGCTAGCCACCAAGGAAGGAACCTTGACCTTCTTGAATTTCTTCGGTGGAGGTGCAGACCAGTCAAATTCTTTTTTGAGACCCATGCTCTTCAGATCTTCTGCGCTGTAGACATGAGATAGAACATCCCAGGTACGGTTGAAGGTTTCATGGAGGTAGTATTGGTTTTTCTTCACTGCATTGTGTGTTGAGGTCATGTTGTAACGAATTGAACCAAACTGACGCTTGACCCATTTATGATTGCGATCAACTTTCTGATGAAGATTGAGGAGTAACTCACGATCAGTCATCATCCTGGGTGCTGTGGCTTGAGGAATTTGCTTGGCAGAGGTGTTGGCGGCAGAGTCATGTGTGGCAGAGTCATCATTGGTGGAGTAGGATGCAGCCTTGCGAAATTGACCATCCAATGGGCGAATGCCTTCATCTATCACAGCAGTTGCCTTGCCTTTTTCATCAGCTGAAGAAAATTTCGGTTTGAGGACTTCAATTGGAGGCAAGTAGCTGCCATGGTTCAGAGTATCAGCCTTGTAGTTGAGTGAAGACCTTGTCCTGATGAACCTCATAATCCATGGCGCATAAGGCTTAAGCTCAAATGGTGACATAGCAATATTTGCCAGAGTCCTCATGAAGAAATCATGGAAGTTGACGGGAACACCATGAATGATATTGAAAAGGATATTCTTTATGATGCCAACGACTTCTTCATCATTTGAGTCGTGGCCTTTGATAGAACTCATTGTCTTCGTCAGAATGCGATAGGCAGTCCGAGGCACATACAGTAATTCCTTGACGAGGAATTTGGTTCGTGGGGCCTGCCCTGGCTTCAAAGGCTTCATCAGCACTTGCATGTAATGATTTGTAAGCTCATGTTCACTGTAGACGCAACGAGCACCATCAAGGGGAGGACTGAGTGGGAGGGCACAAAGCAATTCAGTTGCTGGTGCCTTGTAGTGAATATTTTCTGACATCCAGTCCAGCACCCATGAGTTCACATCTTCAGAATTTCCTGTGATGTGCAGCGTTGCAAAGAATTGAAGAATGAGTTCTTCATTCCAATCACAGATGTCAGTGCAGAAATTCAGCAATCCAGCATCGTGAAGAACACTGAGGACTGGCTCGAAGCACGGCAGAGATTCCATGTCCACGTGAGGAATGTGTGCATGATCGAAGACTTTGTCTTTGCCGAATAGCACAAAGGAATAGAAATTTGCTTGACTAGCAGTCCAGAAATGCCTCTTCCTTATGCGAGCAGAATCATAGGGATTGTAGTCAGTGAAGAACACATGCTCGTTGAAGAAATCAGCAGCCTTGAACTTTTGCTTCTTTGAGAATGGATACTTTGGCTTGGGCACAGGAGTGTCAGTGAGTTGCATCACAACCTCAGGAATCGCAATCTCTGTTTCTTCAGGCTGAGGAATTTCTGGTTCCTCTTTAGTGGCGGTCTGCATGTTCAAAGTATCAGCAGTAGCAGTTTCTTCAGCACTAGTGGCTGGAATTTCTTCATGCACAGACGAGGTGGGATGAGTTTCTTCAGAGCCCATTTGAACGGTTGGTGCAGGGGACTGAGGTATTTGCTGTAGTGGTGTGAAGTGTGGAGAATTGGGATGCTGACTTTCCCAAAAGTCATCATTCATCACAGGCGTAGTGCATCCAATATCCACGTCTTCATCTTCAATTTCTTCAACGCCAGCCTCTTCAGCTATGAACTGAGGCATTGGCGAGGAAGCAATAGGTGTTAAAGGGATCACATCCACTTCAATTTCTTCATCAATCTGCTCTGACGAAGCAGCAGAATGATTTTCTTCATCAGATCCGCTAGGGATCACATATTCTTCACCAAAAGGAACAAGGTCCTTTGATGGCATGGTGGAAATCGGAACATCATCAATTGGATTCTCAAGTGAGCTGGTCATAGTCTTCATTTTCTTTGGAGCTGAAGAATCTGAAGCAGATGATGCTTTCCTTTTCTTCACTGCAGCTCTCTCTGCAGCCTTGGTCTTCTTCACATCTGATGCAGATGGAAGGGTAGAAGTTCGTGTAGGCGCAGGAGGAGCTGAGGAATCTGTTTGAATTTCCTCAGGCGCAACTGATGAAGTTGCCCTGACTTCTTCATTTTCTTCAGGCGCATCACTAGCGGATGCCCTGGCAATGTCTTCAGCGGCTAGAATGGAGTCATCAGCCCTGGAGCTAGCATTTTCATCAGCAGCCTGACTTTGGCTCCTTGTCAATCAGCATAATAAGCATTGAAATCATTGTTGAGGGCTTTGATTTCAGACTGGATTGTGAGGAGTTCATCAGTTGTCATTTTGACAATGTTTTTCCTCAGGAACTTCTCTTTCCTAAACTGAGCCTTCTTGATTTGTCTGGCCTTCTCAAATTTCCATTTTTCTTCATTGATGAAATGGGTCAGCACGTGACTTTGGCCAGGAGTCAAGTGAAAATAAGTCATAGGAGTGTTTGGGTCCTTGTGCCAGAGATCAATGTAGTCGAGGATCACCTTTGGATCCAAAAGCAGTGGCACAGTTGTGCCTTTGGCTCAAGCGGCCCTTTCTTGCCTGTCTCTGATGATTTCTGCAAGTTCATCATCATCAGCTTCATCGTCAGATGGCACTTGGAAGGAAACCTGTTTCTTCTTCGGACTAGGCCGAGGACCTCGTCCAGCAGTTGCCTTGGTCTTCAGCAGAGTGGGGCCTGATGAAGAGTTTGGTGCAGCCAAGGAACTCACTGAGACACCATATGCAATAGAGATGCCTGCAGTCCTTTGGCATGTGTCCAAATGTACAGGTGTTGAGGACTTTGCCGGAGCAACTGAGGACTTTGGAGGAGCAGGAGCAGCATGAGGAACTAGCCGTGAGGGCTTTGCTGAGGAACTTGCCCGTGAGGGCACAGTTGGTGAAGCACTTGGCTTGTGAGCGGGCTTCTTTGCCATTGATTTTCTAGGCTTGTCAGAGGCCTTTGTGGCAGCAGCAGCAGCAAAGTCTTAATTAAATTTCCTCACTGCTTCTTTGGCTTGTCTTGCCAACTTGGCTTGGCGTTTGGCCCATTCTTCAAGAGAATCCTCACCACGCTTGATGCTGGTGGGGTCAGCTTCTTGACCAGGTGCCAATGGAGCTCTTGGGCATGGAGGATTTAGAGCGAATTTCTTCATATACTTTGGAGTTACATATCTGTACTCCCTCCATTCTCTTGCCCATCTCCTTTCAATCCTCTGTATGCGCACCTTGCACTGATTTTTGTTCTCCTTTCCGAACTTAGCCTCATCAAGTGTGCAATAGTCAGCATAGATGTCCTCAGGTATTTCAAACGCAGTCATGACTTCAGGCTTCTTTCCTCCTTTCTGTGGTTTCTTACCTTCTGCCATATTCTTCAGTTGAGGAATTTGAACAATCGAATTCTCTAAAGAAGTATGCAACTTTTCTTCGAGGAACGCTGCAAATGAGTTAAGCTGATGAGAACCTAGTGATTCAGCAGCGGACATGAGTACCTGTGAATAGAGTATAGTTGCGAGGAATTTGAAGAGGTCATATGCGTTCTCAGAAGGTTTTCAAAATGAACAAGTTTGAGGAAGTTGACCAGACGAGTCTTGAAGAATTCCACTAAGCGTACTTTGTCTTAGGTTCCAGAGTTGTATAGATCGACGATCCACACAATTGAGGAATCTTGAAGAAAAATGATGCTTAGGGAAACGAATCAAGAACAGATGACTAGTGAGGTGTTTTGTGTGTGAGGATTTGAAGAATAAAACACCTTTGAAGATTTTGTGGAGAACATTTGAATCAAAGAGGGCAGTAAAAGTAACTTTTAGTTACCCTGGATGAAGAACCCGACGAACTGAGAAGTGTAGATTTGAAGCTCGTCAGTTCAGATCTTCCACGCCTTAACTTGGCGGAGGAAGACAACTACGGCAGCGGCAGAGTGAAGATTTCCGCGGCCGACATGAGTACGGCAGCTACGAGGTCGAGGCAGTGAAGCTCTTCCTCACCGGCGACGATGGAGTAGCAGCGGCGCTAGGGTTTGAGAAGCTCGAGCGAGAGAGAGAGCGGTCGAGCGGAGTAAAGGAAGTGAGGAAGGGGTGAGGGGGTATTTATAGTCGCAGTGAAAAGCTGTTTGCCCGAAGATTTAGGACGAATATGCCCCTGACCCTTCTCATTCACTTGACATGTGTCACCCACGTACTGAAAAGTGGAGATCGTGTTAGATCGTGGGTGAATAGATAAGTCTATCATGGGATGCGGAACGGTTTGAGCGGCAAAACCGAAAATTTGGAGATTAGTTTTAAAGTTCCGTTCACAATTTCTTCAGCTGACAGGGACACAGTGAAGATTTTGAACGAGTTTCAAATAGAACGCACATGAAGAATTTGTGAATAGATTGGGTTGAGTATAGCATAGAGGGGGAAGGGTCCGATCACATTCACTTAGCAGAAAATGCAACTTGAAGAAATAGCC
>NC_041391.1:234630670-234645235 GCF_002162155.2 Triticum dicoccoides
TATATATATAGCCAATGAAGAAAAACGACGGAAACAGTGAAGATTTTGCAAAGTTGAAGAATTTGAAAAATTGAAGAATTTCAAAAAATGAGGAAAAACTCAAATTGAAGATTTTCAACTTTTGTGGTGGCGTGACCCACCGTATAAGAATGATGATTTCAGACACCGCGTACAATTGTCGTAGGGTTCTGAGAATCAAATTCTTCATTAATTTCTTCACACTTAGAGCGTTATTCTTCATTGATTGAAGAAAAACGTTTCTTCATGTGTTGCACATCTAAGTCATCAATTTTGCATAAATGTTAGGATGTGTGTCCTTTTCAAAGAACATTCGAAGACTCTAAGATATTTAGCTCACACCGCAACTTGCTAAATCTCTTCTCATCCAAGGGCTTTGTGAAGATATCAGTTAGCTGTTCTTTAGTCTTCACATGCTCAATAGAAATGTTCGCCCTTCAACACATGATCACGAAGAAAATGATGACGAATCTGAATGTGCTTTGTCTTTGTGAGCAATCTTGATGGCACTCTCATTGTCACAGTAGAGAGGCACATTCTTCATGTTGATGCTGTAGTCCTTGAGAGTTTGCTTCATCCACAGCAATTGAGCACAGCAAGAACCAGCAGCAATGTACTCAGCTTCTGCAGTAGACAGTGATATGCAGTTCTGTTTCTTCGAGGACCAACAGACCAAAGATCATCTGAGGAAATGACAAGTACCAGATGTTGACTTGCGGTCCACACAATCACCAGCATAGTTAGAGTCAGAATATCCAATGAGATCAAAAGTAGAGCCCTTGGGGTACCATAGTCCTAGTGTTGGTGTGTGAGCTAGATATCGAAGAATATGCTTCACAGCCTTATGGTGTGACTCCTTCGGTGTAGCTTGAAATCGGGCACACATGCAAACACTAAGCATTATATCTGGCCTAGATGTACATAAGTACAATAAATAACCAATCATGGAGCGGTATACCTTGTGATCAAAGTCAATACCATTTTCATCAGTGCATAATGGCCATTTGTGGGCATAGGAATTTTGACTCCTTTGCAATCTTGCATGCCGAATTTCCTTAGAACATCCTTGAGGTATTTCTCCCGAGATATGAATATGCCATTGTGCTGTTGACGAATTTGAAGACCTAAGAAGAATTTCAACTCTCCCATCATAGACATTTGATATTCTTCACTCATCATATAGGCAAATTCATCACTATAACATTGGTCAGTACAGCCAAAGATAATATCATCAACTTATATTTGACACACAAACAGTTCACCATCATAAGATTTAGTAAAGAGAGTAGGGTCGAGTGAACCGGGTGTGAAGCCATTCTTCACGAAGAATTCCTTCAAAGTATCATACCACGCCCGAGGGGCCTACTTGAGGCCATAGAGGGCCTTGTTGAGTCTGAAGACTTTGTGAGGATTCTTTGGATCTTCAAAACCTGGGGGTTGAGCAACATATACTTCTTCCTCAAGCTTACCATTGAGGAATGCACTTTTCACATCCATTTGATATAAGGTGATATTATGATGGTTAGCATAAGCAAGTAATATGCGAATAGCCACAAGTCTAGCAACAGGTGCAAAAGTTTCATCGAAATCAATTCCTTCAACCTGTGTGTAGCCTTGAGCTACAAGTCATGCCTTATTCCTCACCACAAGGCCATTTTCATCTTGCTTGTTGTGGTAGATCCACTTTGTGCCAATGATATTATGCTTGCGAGGATCTGGATGTTTGACCAGTTCCCAGACATTGTTGAGCTCGAACTGATGTAATTCTTCTTGCATGGCCAGAATCCACTCAGGCTCCAGAAATGCTTCATCTACCTTAGTGGGCTCTGTGATAGAGACAAAAGCATAGTGCCCACAAAAGTTAGATAAATGTGAAGCTTTTGAGCGTGTGAGAGGACCTGGTGCTTCAATGTCATCGATGATCTTTTCAACTTGCACTTCTTCTGCAACGCGAGGATGAGCTGGTTGTTGTCGAGGAATTGATCAGCATTTTCTTCAGCACCATTTTCTTCAGCATTTTCCTCAGGTACATTAGCTCGACGATCTTCGCGTTCTGGAATGAATTCTTCAGTAGATTCTTTGGTAGGAATGACATCCTCAGTAGCCTTGAACTTGATAGAATCTTCAGGTGCTGGTTCATCTATCACAGAAGGTAGGTGCTCTCTTTGCGAGCCATAAGTTTCATCGAACCGCACATCTACAGTTTCAGCAATCTTGTGAAGAGCGATGTTGAAGACTCTGTAGGTGTGCGAGTCCTTTGCGTAACCAAGCATAAAACCTTCATGTGCTTTTGGTGCGAATTTAGCATTGTGATGAGGATCCCTAATCCAACATTTAGCACCGAAGACTTTGAAATAACTCACATTGGGTTTCTTGTCAGTGAGGAGTTCATAGGCAGTCTTCTTGAAGAATTTGTGGAGATATACTCTGTTGATGATGTGGAACGTGGTATCAATTGCATCAATCCAAAAACGATGAGGCATTTTGTATTCATCAAGCATAGTGCGAGCCATCTCAACAAGAGTTCTGTTCTTGCGCTCCACGACGCCATTTTGCTGAGGAGTATAAGGAGCAGATAACTCATGAGTAATACCAAGTTCATCAAGATAGTCTTTAAGACCGGAATTCTTGAACTCAGTTCCATTGTCACTCCTGATGTGCTTGATCTTCACACCAAAGTTGGTTGAAGCCCTCGAGGAAAATCGTTTGAAGACTTCCTGCACTTCATGTTTGTAAGTAACAATGTGTACCCATGTGTAACGAGAGTAATCATCAACAATAACAAAGCCATATAGAGATGCATCATTAGTCGTAGCAGAATAATGATTAGGACCGAAGAGATCCATGTGAAGCAATTCAAATGGTCGAGTGGTGGGCATGCTAGTCTTCGCTGGATGCTTGGCCTTAGTCATCTTCCCAGCTTCACAGGCTCCGCACAAGTGATCCTTGAGGAATTTGACATTCTCAATGCCAATGACATGCTTCTTCTTCGCGAGCGTGTGCAGATTCCTCATGCCAGCATGACCAAGTCGTCGATGCCATAGCCAGCCTTCTGAAGCTTTTGCAAGTAAGCACACGACAGGTTGTGGTCCTGTAGAGAAATCAACAATGTACAAGTCTCCTCTCCTAAAGCCTTTGAAGACTTTGGAATTGTCAGCTTCCATGATCACAACACAACGATACTTGCCAAAGACAACAACCATATCAAGATCACAAAGCATTGAGACTAACATGAGGTTGTATCCTAAGGACTCTACAAGCATGACTTTGTCCATGTGTATGCCCTTAGAGATCGCAACCTTGCCTAGACCCAATACCTGACTTTTGCCTTTGTCAGCGAAGATGATATGCTTCAGATGTGACGGTGTTAAGGGGGCATCCATCAATAGATTCTTGTCACCAGTCATGTGATTTGTACATCCACTATCGAGAACCCACTCATTTGCTTTGGGTTGATCATCCTGCAGATGAATTAGTGCAGCTTACAAACTCATATACTTCATCAGTGAAGAATATGACATCAGTATCATCAGTTCAATTTCATCAAGCAATAGCACAGATAAGCAGTGTGAGGACGTGTGAAATGAAAGTTCATTTCATCATGATTCGCCTGCGTCCTTTCAGGCGCTGTTCAGGTCTCCAGCAAATTCTTCAGTCGTTTTGAGCACGACGGGAGACCTGACCCAGCATAAAAGATTAGTTCTTTTTCTTCACCACCCACATCTAGAGGGGTGGCAAAGAATTCATCACTCTGCGAGCACCATATGAGAAAGGTGGCATGGACGCCAGTCCACTTTGTTTCACATAAGAGGGGTTAGGGTAAGCATATGAATAAGCAGAGAAATTCTTCGAGGACTTATGAACATAATGATTTGAAGAATAATGCACATATTCATAGCCCTTAGCTCTATGCTGCGAAACAGAGTTGTTAGCGCAATGAGGTTCATATGTGGATTTTGATCCTTTTGAGGAGTTTGATCCATGTGAGGAATTTGGTCCGTATGAGGACCTAGATCCATATGAAGAATTTGGTTCATATGAAGAGTTTGATCTGGGGTTCCTATTCTTCACTGGTGGTGTCATGAGGACATTCACCTGAAGACTTTCAACATAACTTTTGGGAACCCAGATTTTCTTCATAGGGGAACCGGTCCTGCAGTTAGTGCCAACATATCTAGCAAATACTTCACCATTCTGATTTTTGAACAGTTTATAGTTGGAGTCAAATGACTCATTAGAAGAATGAGGAGATTCACATGTAAAGCCAGATAAGTTAGATGGATCAACTGGAGGTCCCTTTGCAGCAACCCATGAGGTTTTGGGGTACTGCTCAGGCTTCCAATATGTTCCATCAGCATTGAGTTTCCTCTCAAAGGCAATACCCTCTTTCCTAGGGTTTCTGTTGATGATCTGCTTTTTAAGCACATCACAAAGAGTCTGATGCCCTTTGAGACTTTTGTACATGCCTGTCATATACAATTCCTTCAGCCCTGCATCGTCAGTGATACTAGCAATGTCCTCAGATGAGGAATTAGTGATAGCAGAGGCAGGTGAAGAATTTGTAACATTTGAAGCATTTGAACATTCGGGTGAAGAATTAGCAGATTCACGTTCAATGCACTTTAAGCATGGAGGATCAAATTCTTCATGAGTAGTGTTGATTTGTTGAGCAAGTAATGAATCACGCTCCTTCTGAAGATCTTCATAACTCACTCTTAGCTTTTCAAGATCTTGCTTTCTTTGAAGAAATTCATAAGAAAGCTTCTCGTGATCAGTTAAGAGAGTTTTATGATGACTTTGAAGGTTGTCAAACTTAGACTAAAGTCTCTGAAGATTTTCTGTTAAGTCTTTAGTGCGGCCCATTTCATCACCCAACATATCATCACTTTTGTCTAGCATGTTTTGAAGTTTTTCAATAGCCTTTTGTTGTTTCACAGCAATCTTAGCAAGTTTAGAGTAGCTAGGCTTGAGATTTTCATTAGATTCATCCTCACTTGATTTAGAGGAGGGGTATTTAGTTACCTTAGCAGCCTTTGCCATGAAGCAGTAGGTGGGAGCGTAGTCGTCATTGCCTTCATCAGCGTTGTTGGTGTTGCCATTTTCTTCAGAGTTGAAGATAGACTTGCTGACAAATGCGGTAGCAAGAGCTAGACTTGCCACACCTGACTCAGACTCCTCAGATTCAACCTCAAAATCCATTTCCTTGCCAATGAATGCCCGAGCCTTCTTGGAGCTGCTCTTCTTGTGGGATGAAGACTTCGAGGATTTTGATGATGAAGACTTTGTAGATTTCTTATTCTTCTTGGCATCATCAGAACTGTAATCCTTGTATTTCTTCTTCTTTAGTTCCTTGTCCTACTGAGGACAATCTTGAATGTAGTGACCAGGCTTCTTTCATTTGTGGCATAGCCTTCTCTTATAGTCACTTGATGAGGAATCAC
Source organism: Triticum dicoccoides (assembly GCF_002162155.2). Classification (NCBI taxonomy): domain Eukaryota; kingdom Viridiplantae; phylum Streptophyta; class Magnoliopsida; order Poales; family Poaceae; genus Triticum; species Triticum dicoccoides. The sequence goes on from NC_041391.1 coordinate 234,636,130, forward strand.
TGCTCCTTGAAGATTTTCCAAAGCGACCACGTCTTGAGAATTTCTGGAACTTCTTCACGAGCAGTGCTAGCTCCTGGCTCAATTCTTCAGGATCACCAAGGCTACTACCAGAATCTTCACATTCAGATTCAGACACTTCCTTGGCCTTCAGGGCACGTGTTCTGCCATAGCTTGAACCATAGAGATCTCTCTTTTCAGCAAGCTGGAACTCATGAGTATTTAGCCTCTCGAGAATATCAGCGGGATCTAGTGACTTGTAATCAACACGCTCTTGAATCATTAGTGCCAGAGTGTCAAATGACGAATCGAGTGATCTCAGCAATTTCTTCACCACCTCATGATCAGTGATGTCAGTGGTACCGAGCGCTTGAAGCTCATTTGAGATATCAGTGAGGCGATCGAAGGTTTGCTGAACATTTTCATTGTCGAGTCTTTTGAAGCGGTTGAAGAGATTGCGAAGAACGTCAACACGAGAGTCACGTTGAGTTGAGACTCCTTCGTTTACTTTGGAGAGCCTATCCCAGATAAGCTTAGCAGTTTCCAAAGCACTCACTCTACCATACTGCCCTTTACCCAGATGACCACATATGATATTCTTCGCTTGAGAATCAAGTTGCTTGAATCTCTTCACATCAGTAGCATTCAGGGAAGGTGTGACTGAGGGAACACCATTTTCCACAACGTACCAGAGATCGTTGTCAATTGCTTCAAGATGCATTCGCATCTTATTCTTCCAGTAGCGGTAGTCCGTGCCATCGAAGGTAGGACACCCAGCAGAGACCTTGATCATACATGCGGTCGACATAACTAGAACTCCAGGTGGTTAAACCAAAATCACACAGAACAAGGGAGTACCTTGCTCTGATACCAATTAAAAGTGCGTTATATCGACTAGAGGGGGGTGAATAGGCGATTTTTATGAATTCTTCACTGAGGAATTTGCCAGTGAGGAAATTCCTTAGCAAAGAAATACTTGCAGCGGAATAAGTACTCAGAAGTAAGCATGACAGAATACACACGTAGTCATCATGATGAAATGAAGACAAACACAAAGTACAGAAAGCGTAAACACAGGATAACACAAGATGAAGACAAACAGACTGAAGAAATTGAACTGAGGAAATTGGGAAAGTCTTCAGTCAAAGTCTTCAAACACAGATATGAACAATCACTCAACACAGTGATGAAGAAATGAAAGAGTTGAGGAGATAGAACCAGTAAGGTTGGTGAAGACAATGATTTGGTAGACCAGTTCCCACTGCTGTCTCAGTTGTACGTCTGGTTGGAGCGGCTGAGTATTTAAACTCGAGGACACACAGTCCCGGACACCCAGTCGCTGAGCACGCAGCTCAGGACACCAAGTCCTCACCGTATTCTCCATGAACTAAGGTCACACAGACCTCGTCCAATCACTCGTGGTAAGTCTTCAGGCGACTTCCAAACCTTCACATACTTCGGTCACTCGGCGATCCACAATTCCTCTTGGATGCTCTAGACCATGACGCCTAACCGTCTGGAAGAAGCACAGTCTTCAAAGGTAACAAGCGTCGGATCCACGCAGGATCAATCTCTTCAGTGATGCTCAATCACTTTGGGTTTGTAGGTGTTTGGGGTTTGGGATTTTCCTCACTCGATGATTTTCGCTCAAAGTCCTCGGAGGATGGGTTGCTCTCAAATGACAAGTGTCAGTTTCTCTCGGAGCAGCCAACCAGCTAGTGGTTGTAGGTGGCAGATATTTATAGCCTAGGGAGCAGCCCGACATGATAAGACATAAATGCCCTTCAATGATATGATCGTTATGTGGATAAGATATTTTGGGACAGCTGGCGCGTAGCACAACAACGGTCGGAAATTTGACTCTCAAATTCCTCAGGGCTATCATGTTCCTCACTGTGTAGGCAATCCGCACTGGCGAATTCCTAACTCCTCAGTCAGAACAAATTCCTCAGCGACCAGAAGAATTTCGTCTCTGTCACTGAAGAAATTGACTGAACTGTATGAGATTTCCAATGGCTTCACTCGAAGGGATTGGTAGGTGTAGGATTTTGAGTTGAGCATCACATGGAAAATTTTCCTTAGTATTTCCTCGACCCCCTTTAACAGTACGATGTTTACTATGACTCAAGAAAGAGAAAAACAAAACTATGAAAACGAAAGTCTTCAAGCTTCATATTCCTTGCATGAATATCAAGTCTTGACAGACACACCAATTTCTTCACTTTCAAAGTCTTCATGAAAGTCTTCAGGAATACCAAAATCTTCAGTCGAAGATATTCATTTTTAGGGGTCGACTTTCTTTGTAAATATCAAACTCCTCATAGACTTATAGACCTGTGTACACTCATAAACACATTAGTCCCTTAACCTATAAGTCTTCAATACACCAAAATCACTAAGGGGCACTAGATGCACTTACAGTTGTTTGTTGTTTCCGGCCTCATTTAAACTTGCCTAGCCAGGTAGTTTTCATATGCTTTACCCCTTGCCATGTTTAACAACATTTAATATTGTTGGGTACCTTAACGAGATTAAACTAAATATGCGAATGTGGTGTTTTTTCAATATGCAACTCGTTGTATATTGAGATCCACTTAATTTGTAGTATTGTTTGTGCACTTTGCCATGCCATGCCTCTTTAAACCGGACATGCATCATACTTGTTTGTGCATCATGCCATGCTTATGTGATGGTTGTTTATCATGTTGTTTGCTTCTTTCCGGTTGCGCTTCTCCTTGATAGATCCGGTAACGTTGCGTTCGTGAGGAATTGTTCGACTACGTCCGTTTGTCTTCTTCATGGACTCATTCTTCTTCCTAGCAGAACCTCATGCAAGATGACCATTACCCTTGATATCACTTCTATCTTTGCTTGCTAGTTGCTTCGTTCTATCGCTATGCCGCAGTACCTATCACTTGTTTACCATGCCTCCCAAGTTGCCATGTCAGCCTCTAACCTTTTTCACCCTTCCTAGCAAACCATTGCTTGGCTATGTTACCGCTTTGTGCAGCCCCTCTTATAGCGTTGTTAGTTGCAGGTGAAGTCGAAGATTGCTCCATGATGGATAGGATTATGTTGGGATATCACAATATCTCTTATTTAATTAATGCACCTATATACTTGGTAAAGGGTGGAAGACTCGGCCTTATGCCTGGTGTTTTGTTCCACTCTTGCCGCCCTAGTTTCTGTCATACCGATGTTATGTTCCTTGATTTTGCATTCCTTACGTGGTTGGGTGATTTATGGGACCCCCTTGACAGTTCGCTTTGAATAAAACTCCTCCAGCAATGCCCAACCTTGGTTTTAACATTTGCCACCTAAGCCTTTTTCCCTTGGGTTCTGCAGACTCAAGGGTCATCTTTATTTTTACTCCCCGGGCCAATGCTCGTCGTGAGTGTTGGTCCAACCTATCAGCCACTGGTGGCCACCAGGGGAAACTCTGGGCTGGCCTACCGGAAGTTTGGACAATCCGGTGTGCCCTAAGAATGAGATATGTGCAGCTCCTATCGGGATTTGTCGGCACATTCGGGCGGCTTTGCTGGTCTTGTTTTACCATTGTCGAAATGTCTTGTAAACCGGGATTCCGAGACTGATCGGGTCTTCCTGGGAGAAGCAATATCCTTCGTTGACCGTGAGAGCTTGTGATGGGCTAAGTTGGGACACCCCTGCAGGGTATAAACTTTCGAGAGCCGTGCCCACGGTTATGTGGCAGATGGGAATTTGTTAATATCCGGTTGTAGAGAACTTGACACCAGATACGAATTAAAATGCATCAGCCGCGTGTGTAGCCGTGATGGTCTCTTTTCGGCGGAGTCCAGGAAGTGAACACGGTTGTGGGCTATGTATGACGTAAGTAGGAGTTCAGGATCACTTCTTGATCATTGCTAGCTTCACGACCGTTCCGTTTGCTTCTCTTCTCGCTCTTATTTGTGTATGTTAGCCACCATATATGCTTAGCGCTTGCTTCAACTCCACCTCATTACCACTTCCTACCCATAAGCTTAAATAGTCTTGATCTCGCGGGTTTCGAGATTGCTGACTCCTCGTGACTCACCAGATACTATCACAACAGTTGCAGGCGTCGATGATACCAGTGCAGGTGATGCAACCGAGCTCGGGAGCTCAACGAAGATCTTGGTCGTTGCTATGTTTCGTTTCATGTTGATCAGTAGTGGAGCCCAGTTGGGACGATCGGGGATCTAGCAGTTGGGTTATCTTCTTTTCTTTTGGCTTCATCCGTCGTTGGACTATGTGTGTACTCTGATTGATGTATGATTTATTTAAGTACTTGTGTGAAGTGGCGACTGTAAGCCAACTCTTTATCCCAGTCTTGTTCATTACATGGGATTGTGTGAAGATCACCCTTCGTGCGACAAAACCACAATGCGGTTATGCCTCTAAGTCGTGCTTCGACACGTGGGAGATATAGCCGCATCGTGGGCGTTACAAGTTGGTCATCAGAGCCATCCCCGACTTAGGAGCCCCCTGCTTGATCGAATCGCTGACGTTGTTGAGTCTAGAACAAAAATGTTTTGAGTCTTAGGATTATATATATCAGAGAGTAGGATTCCTTTTACTCCTCAGTCCCTTCGTCGCTCTGGTGAGGCCTCCTGACGTTGATGTTTTGTCTTTCCTCGCCTCAAATTTCACTAAATTTATTTTTAGGATCACGTAGGTATCTTGGGATCGTTTCGATATTCTTATGACGAGAACATTGTTCTTGGTGCCTCCTGACAATTAGGGGTTGTGGCAGTGTCCCGAGGAGTTGAGCTCTGAGGTGTTGTCGTCATAATTTTATCGTTGCAGTTCTGGAATACCTGAGTTTCGCCAACATCAAAAATCTCTTTTATGCAGCTAGTGGTAAGATAACCTTGGCGCTACCCACTACTGGGGAGTTCGGGAGTATTGCCATAGCTCGTATAACGGATGCTTTTCGAAGGTTGAGGTACATGATTTCCGGAGTTTTCTTGGTTATGTGTTGACGGATGGTTACAGCTTGGATGTAGGAATTGTTAGTTTTGGGTGAGATATATATTGCTTCCCCTGTATCCCCAACACCAGATTGCATAACCAGAAAGTTTCGGGAGTTTTATAGGTGGGAATTCAAGTAGCTCTAGTTTTTTTCTGACAGATGCATGATATGCGATTGGGTTCGACGTCTAGTGGTCCGCCTATCCACGGTCGTTTTTACAGTGGTCTCGTTGTGTATTAAAGAACCCTTGGCTATGCTGGTTCGGGGACGCTTCGTATGTCATGTGCACTGCCTTGTACATGATGGTGTTGTACGATCGAGCCCGTGTGGGCCCCACCACGAAAACTGTCACGCCCAATATGCGATACTATCCTAAAGAGACTCGAAGGTCCCACCAAGGATAGAACCGCATATTGATACGCTTTTGCAAGGTGGATATCATTACATCAACATCACATAATAGATGGGGATGCATACAAAAGGCATACAATGCCACATGAATACAACATCCTATTACATAAGAGCACCATCCGACTACGGATGAAACACAAACAGAAACTCAAACGACATCCACCTTGCTAGCCCAGGCTGCCGACCTGGAACCTATCCCCTGATCGAAGAAGAAGCAGAAGAAGAACTCCAAACAAGCAAACATCGCTCTCGCGTCATGATCATCGCATAACCTGTACCTACAACTATTGTTGTAGTAATCTATGAGCCACGAGGACTCAGCAATCCCATTACCATGGGTATCAAGACTAGCAAAGCTTAAAGGGAAGGAAGGGGTAAAGTGGTGAGGTTGCAGCAGCGGCTAAGCAAGTATGGTGGCTAACATACACAAATAAGAGCGAGAAGAGAGCAAATGGAATGGTCGTGAAGCTAGCAATGATCAAGAGGTGATCCTGAACTCCTACTTACGTCAATCATAACCCAAAAGACCGTGTTCACTTCCCGGACTCCACCGAGAAGAGACCATCACGGCTACACACACGGTTGATGCGTTTAAATTCGGATCAGGTGTCAAGTTATCTACAACCGGACATTAACAAATTCCCATCTGCCACATAACCACGGGCACGGCTTTCGAAAGATAATACCCTGCAGGGGTGTCCCAACTTAGCCCATGATAAGCTCTCGCAATCAACGGAGGATATTCCTTCTCCCAGGAAGACCCGATCAGTCTCGGAATCCCGGTTTACAAGACATTTTGACGATGGTAAAACAAGACCAGCAAGACCTCCCGCTGTGCCGACAAATCCTGATAGGAGCTGCACATATCTCGTTCTCAGGGCACACCGGATGAGCAAGACGTCGGGTTGGCATAGACCCTGGTTGCCCAGGGGGCGCCGGACATCGCTCGGTTTGGATCAACACTTAGACAAGCATTGGCCCGGGGGGGCTAAAATAAAGATGACCCTCGAGAGAGAGGCTCCCAAGGGAAAAGGTATAGGTGGTGGTGAGACAAATGGTAAAACCAAGGTTGGGCCTTGCTGGAGGAGTTTTATTCAAAGCGAACTGTCAAGGGGGTCCCATAAATCACCCGACCGCGTAAGGAACGCAAAATCCGGGAACATAATACCGGTATGACGGAAACTAGGGCGGCAAGAGTGGAACAAAACACCAGGCATAAGGCCGAGCCTTCCACCCTTTACCAAATATATAGATGCATTAATAATATAAGAGATATTGTGATATCCCAACATAACCCTGTCCACCATGGAGCAATCTTCAACTTCACCTGCAAGTAACAACGCTATAAGAGGGGCTGAGCAAAGCGGTAACATAGCCAAAACAACGGTTTGCTAGGAAGGGTGTCAAAGGTTAGAGGTTCATGACAATTTGGGAGGCTTGAAGTACAAGTTATAGGAAGCGCAGCAAAGCGATAGAACGAAGCAACTAGCATAGCAATGATAGTAGTGAGATCCAGGGTAGCGGTCATCTTGCCTGAAATCCCGCAAGGAAGAAGAACGAGTCTATGAAGAAGATGAAGCCACGAAGACAAACCAAGCGTAGACGAACGAATCCTCACGATCGCAACGAAACGGGAACTATCGAGAAGAAGCACACAACAAGGAAAACACACCACACATAGACAAGGCATGATGCTCAACCAATTATGATGCAATACAAGACTACATGAAGCTACTCATGGCAAAATATGATGCATACAAGAACAACACATCAAAGAAAGTTTAAATGAGGCCAGGAACAACATATAACAATTCCGGTAAGTCCTCATATGCAAATTTCGAAACTGGTTCAGAACTGAATAAACCTTATGTTCAAGTTTTTAAACAGTAAGTTAAGATGCACCAAGATGATCTACACGAAATTCTAGTCAAGTTGCATATAAAGTTCATTAGGTTCGGAGCTACGGCCTAGAAGATATGAGCAAAACAAGTTAAGCATGGCATTGATGCAAAATGCATCCAAACATCAAGCAAACACCTCAAAGCAAGGATGCAACATGGTAATATGAAACTACATGCAAATCTCAGCAAGTTTCATATAGAGCACACTCAAAACGGAGCAACGGTTCAACACATACACTATATACAAGTTCAAAGGACAATCTGTCCAAAACAGCAACTAGGCATCTAGCAAGCATCAAAACAATAAGCTACAACACCCAATATAAGAACAAAAGGCATGGGCATGAAGTACAGGTAATGCATGACAAAACATGAACACTGAGCTATCTCCAGAAATCACTAGAACATGCTCAAAAACACATGACAAGATTACATATAATAACAGTTTCAGACTTATCAGAAAATAACATCAGGTTGCAATGTTTAGAGCTATCAATCGACATGTTACAGGAACTTATCATGGAAAACATAGGCATGGCATGAATCTACTAATGGCATAGAACAAAAGCCCCTTACTGACCATGAGCCAACAAGGATCAGAAGATATGATGGCGCCCATGTAAACATGGCAAGTTGTATGACAGATTCATACATGGCAGGAATAGCAATAAGTAGGCATGTTGGTGAGCTTGAAACACTCACCACAGAGCAATACATGGCATGAAAAGGCAACCAACAGTAAGAAGGCATGTTTAAGAAGCTAAGCATGGCAATAACAAGTTCATAGGGTGCATGGATCACTAGCAACAATCATGGCAACATTGAACTTAATGTTAACAGGCTGACAGCAACATTATTTAGCAAGTTTGGAGCAAGATTGCAACAAGCTACAACAGGCTATAAATGCAACCAGGGCCATGAATGGATAGATCATGACATGTATAACAAATCATCCTTAGTGAACATCTCCAGATTATGCATAGAATGACTAGTAGCAGCAGGTTTACATAGCAACAAAATATAACAGAATCAACCTAGCAAAACAGCAACAGCAAGTACCCTACTTAACAAGCTCGATGCACTCACTACAAGACCCACAAAAATACATGGATGGCACCACTGTGTAGATGGCATGGCATAGTTCAAAACACATGTAGACATCAACCTCATAGGATGCACACATCAAACATGGCAAAAAAGACAAAACAGCAAGTTATAACAGTTTCAGCAGATTAACATCACATAGCAGATGATTAGGGCATCAAGATGAGCTCAAATGAACATGGTGCAATGGAATGAAATGTAGAGCATCTCCAGATGAACATTTTGACATATTATGCACACAAAACGGAGCATCACACAAGAAGTTACAACAGGTCAAATTATGCACCAGAATGATGAATTTCGTGGACTTGGCAGTCTTCTAGAAAAAAAATAGGTGAGCGCAATAAAACTAAAAATCGCACGGCCGGAGTTTAGACGGGTGGCTCACCATGGGCCGAGGCCCAGAAGGGGAAGGAGGAAGGCCGGCTTGGGCCTGGGGTGCAGTAGGCCGGGGCTGGGCCGGACGCGGGGCAGGGCCCACGGGGCCGGACGGGGTCAACGCGGCGGCGACGAGATCGGGGCTCCTCCCGATCCACAGGCAGCAGCGATGATGGAAGGCGGGGCGACGCCAGCGAGGGGCGAGTTCCGGCGAGGCCAGGGACAGGCGGGGAGGCTGGGAACGGGCGGATCGGGCCTCCGGGCACCGGATCCGGCCGGTGGCGAGGCGGGGACACCGACGGCAGCAAGCGGCGGCGGCGGTGGAGAGCTCCGGGCGGCGGCG
>NC_041391.1:234645403-234677714 GCF_002162155.2 Triticum dicoccoides
TTGGCGACGTGGCGGCGGTGGATTCGTCGGTGACGGCGGGCGGACATGTCCGGGCGCGGAGGATGAAACGTCCGGCGGCGCGGAGGGGAAAATGATCTAGGGTTAGACCGGGATTTCGGGGAAGAAACACATATATATAGGTAGAGGGAGCTAGGAGTGTCCAAATGAGGCACGGTTTTCGCCCACACGATCGTGATCGAACGACCGAGAGCATGGAGGGGGTTTGGATGGGTTTTGGGCCACTTTGGAGGGGTGTTGGGCTGCAAAGAGAAAGGGGCTTTTGCGGTTACCCGGTTAACCGTTGGAGTATCAAACGACCTCCAAATGGCACAAAACTTGACAGGCGGTATACCGGTGCTATACCAAGGCCGCTTGGCAAGACTCGGTCCATTCCAAGAAAGTTTAACACCCACTCACAACAGGAGACAAAAGGGGGACGCCGGAGGACATAGCAGTGCCGGATTGCAAAATGGACAACGGGGAAAATGCTCGGATGCATGAGACGAACACGAATGCGAAATGAGATGCCCATGATGACATGATAAAATTCAACATGCAAGCAAAAGACAAGGCAACGACGGTGAATAACTGGCGGACACATGGCGCATTGAAACTGGGGCGTTACAAAAACTTCGGACGAAATCTCTATCATATGTTTGTTTCCGACTTATTCTACAAGCCAAATCCTTTGTTTTGTTTTATTTGCGGTATTCGAGTTGCTTCAATGTCAAGTGTTGATTCCATACCTTTTCTAAACGGTGTTCTCATATTTCTATGGGAGTACTAATCTTTCTTGTTCACTGAGGTGGTCATGTCAACTCTTTTCCAACCGGCGTGCTTCTCTGCAAGTGGATCCGATCATTTCAACATTTGCGAGATCAATTCTAAGTTTTCTCAACGGTGTTTGTTTCATCTGTCCCAAGTTGTCTTTGTTTTCCTGTCCTCCCACCCTTTTCTTAAAGGACTCAGATTTCTTAATCAAGTATCCTTTTATTAATGGGAAGTCTCTCCATTCCTTTCCGTCAATGTTCTTATCCGGTGATTCCCAGGAAGAGATTTCTCCTAAAATCTTGGTCCATTCTCTTAAAGATTCATGGTTCTAGCTTCATGCCATCCTCTCATAATTGTTTTTGATGGTGAGAATTTTTTTCACCCATCCGACACATTTCACGGATTGCTTTCTTTTCTCGATCATCTAAAGGCCATTATTTCAGAAGATCTCTCGATTCTGAATTGATGCCTCTTCGTTTGTCTCCATATTCTTCTGATGCATCGCTCAAATATCCTCTAATCAGTTCATGATCTCTTTGTTCTCATGTATCTAAATCCCCTTAAGTATCTTCATTCATTTTCCAATTCTTCCTGGTGAATTGTGCCTTTGCTACATTAATTTTCAATTCTTACAGTGGTTTGTTCAAGATTCCTCTTCCTATGTTCTCATATTAATTTATTTGTTGTTTCAATCCTATCGGTGGTTCGTTGAAGACCTTCTCAAGTTTACGCTATATCTCTCTTAATCCTTTCTACGAGAATAAGTAGTATGCCAAATCCAATGCTTCTCACCAATTTAAATTGGTGAAGAATACGCATAACATGATTCTTATTCTCGTTTCATCCAAGTGATTAATCCTTTCCTTTGGAGTTTGTTCAGGAGGAATAAATTATTGGCTTCTTGTTGTTCATCTTTCTTCTGGAGTTCCAAGTTTTCCGCATTATCTCGTCGCGAAGCTCCATCTAAACCACGCAAGGCTTCACCTTGTGTTTTCAACTTCTCTTTCTTTCTATCATCCTTTTATTACCGGAGTTCTTCATGGAGGCTCTACATGGTGGGTCGTCAAGGATTCTTTTCATTCTTTAATTGTTCTTCAAGATTTCTCTCGAAGCTAAGATCCGCCAAGCTATACTCAAAAATAAACATGGTGCTCAACACATGTTTTTTTCCTGAGGAGTTCAAGTATTCTTCTTCTTGCATTTTGAAGTGCAATTCTTTCTACCTTATCTTTTGAGGTGGTGTTATATCAGTCTTGACAATTTCCATTCATGTTTCGCGATTCACATGTTGTCAAGAATGAGGTATTTTAAATCCATTAATCTCTTCGTTGGAGTTATCTTGTGTCATATTTCACCTAAAGCCTTCCCTAAGGAATGTTGCTATTGTGGTGCTTATCAATGATCCAAGTTTTCTCCTATCCTCTCGGCGAAAGCAGTTTTCATCTCTTTATTGATCTCAAGCAAGCAATTGTTTCCGTTAGTGGCCGGTTATCACCTCATAATTTTGAGATGTTTTCCACAAGCCCACAATAAGCTTATCCTTTCGTTGTTGATAATCCAACAACTCCGTTCTAGCATTTCCTGTAAGCGTGCTCTTTCAAGATCAAGTTTTCCTCCGTTCATTCCATTCCATTTTTCCATTTCTTCCGGAGGCATTGTGATGTTGTGCTCTTCACCCATCACGTCGTTTTGTCAAGTTCATGTTATTTTCTTGCTTATCCAGTTAACCGGAGTGTTGTGTTCTCATTCAAGTTCTTTCATCTTATTAAGTTTTGCCTCTCTTTTCAACCTTAGTGCTGTCTGAAATCCTTCTTACCCATTGTGCCATTCTTTCAATAGTTCCGGAGGCAGTGTGTTGTTGATTTCATCAAGTATCATCCCATGTTCTCAAGTTCATGTTCAATTCTGTCCATTTACTGTCGGAGTGCTGCCAAAATTATATCATTCTTATTCATTCTTATCTCGTTTCAACCAGAGTGGTTTCACTTCCTTCTTGTTCATTGTGCTTGTAATTCACAGCTTTGCAACCTCCAACGTTAACATGGTGTTCCTTGTTTCTCTTTTCTACTGGAATGTTCTCAATTTCGTTCAACTCTATTGTGTTATTCTTTCAAGTTTTCAACCTCTCGAGGTTCATTGGTTTCACTCGTTTGTTAAAGAAGCAACTTTGTCTTACCTCTTTCTCTTTCGCTTCTCTCCGGTGCCATCCTAGATCTCGGGTCGAGATCTCTTCTAAGTGGAGGAGTGTTGTGACGCCCCAAGACCGACGATCCAGAAGACTTCCATATTTCTTGTGACCTCCGTGTGTTTTTTATTTGTGCTTGCTCTATTTATTTTTTTGCATTGCATCACGTCATCACGCCAGCATGTCATTTAATTTTTAAAACCTCAACTAAATAAACTGCATAGATCTTTTGATCTATTTAAATCGAGGGAATTCACATGGTGATTTCTCTTTATAACATATCCTCCTAATATTTATGGAGCTATTATAAATATTCCATTATTTGGAATTGATCATAACACACTTGCAAATAAATCCCAATGCCTTTGTTATCGCAATTCTTGGTCTCTAACTTTGCCATATATCCTTTCATCACTTTTCCAAGCACCACCTAATTTCTCAACTTTTTTAGACCTTTCAAACGCCCACTTCTTATTCAAACCTGTCGTGGAATTGTCACGTCAGATGTCCTCGTGAAAGGACTTACTTGTGGAGCCATTGCAACTAGGAAGCTTGAAGGGGTTAGTCGGGACAAAGGACACGAGAGGTTTATACTAGTTCGGCTCCTTACGGTGAAGGTAAAGCCTACGTCTAGTTGGGTTGGTATTGATGTTTCGATGACCAGGGAGAGAGATACGCCATGCCCGGTTCTTGATGAGTTGTTTCTTACCCTAAGCCGCTGGCGGGTCGTCCCCTTATATACACGGGTTGACGCCCTGTGGCTTACAGAGTCCCGGCCGTCTTATAAACAGTGTCCGGCTCGGTGACTAGTTAAATCTACCTTATGATACAAGTCATGCCATTACGGCGGATTACTACGACAGGCCTTAAGTCGCATGTGGGCCTTAAGCCCTTTACTGAACCGCCATCTTCATGCTTGGTCTTGGGCTTCTTTCTGGTGAGTCTTCTTTGCGTAACCCGGCCCCTCCTGGGCGGCTTACACAAATAGTTATATCCCCAACATTAGGCTCCAGATTGGTTTGAACCGGTTCATGTCAATCTTAAAATATCTTAAGAAATAAATCTTCAGTCTTCTGACTGTGCAAAGGTTTTCTTTAACCCACCATGACGTCATCTTTTGGATCCGTGTTAACCTGCCGTGACGTCATCTTTACTTAAATTCATTCTTTATTCCACCGTATCCTCCAACGGATCTTTGCCTTTACTGACTGTTCCGAAAACCGAGGCGTCGGGGCTGCTTGATAATAATGTTTATCTCCTCGTTTCTCGCACCGTCTCAGTCAGCCTTTCCTTATAAATAGGCACGACCTAGGTCTTCTCCATTCTCCCCCTTCGGTCGTCTTCTTCCTCTCACTGTCCCTTTGCCGCTCGAGCTCCGCCGCCGCCGCCGTCGCAGATCTCCTCGTCCTTGCCAGCTCAGGCCGCTGCATCAACCTGACTTGACCAGAAAATCGCGACAAACCTCCACAGCAACTCTGCATCTGTAAGTTTTCTCCTTCTTGTTCCTCAGATCTGCATTAGGGCCTTCGAGTTCTTCGGTGTTCTTCACTGTTCGTCAAGAACCCCCCATAGATTTCATCACCACCGCCGTTTCTTGATCTTGAAGATGGCATAAAACTGATGCGGTAGCTATTTCGCACCCATTTCGATTGCAAGTAGATCCCTTTCTGTCGCACCAAGGCCCTGTTCGAGCCCTTGAACTTCATCTGTGCCAGTTCTAGGTCTAGAAAATTTTCTTTTCAGAACAACTGTTTGATCCAAAATAGTAGTCGCAACTTGTGAAACATGTTTGTTCCACCTTTAAACAAAAAACTGCCTCTGTCGAATATGTTTAACCGCAACTGTCCCTGTAACCGGTTTAAGTAAATGACATTGATCTGTGAACCTTGCTTGCTTCTCGCGGCTTAAGAAAACTTAACTACTCTTGACACCTGTGGCGGCTTAATATTGTTGCATAATTACCCATATATCATTAGGCCCCTTCTTAAGCCGCCACCTTGAACAGTTTAAAATATTTTCCTCCGGGTTAAATTTGAACCGGAACCTCTTATTTTGTGGTAGGCCAACTGTCGTCATGGCACCTAAGGCAACCAAGGCCCATGTGACCTGTAATTGGGTCCCATCCACAGTCACAAGGAGCAAACAGTCAAAATTTGTAAAGCCTGGCCATCTTCCCAAGAAGGAGGCCATGTCTTATCGTGCCCCTGACCCGTCTGAAGAGAAGCCTCAACCCAAAGAAGGGGAGGTGATAGTTTTTACGGATCACATGAGCCGGGGATTTGCTCCTCCCGGTTCAAAATTCTTCAAGGATGTTTTGAATTTCTTTGACCTTAGACCTCAAGACATTGGACCCAATTCTGTGTCAAATATTTGCAACTTCCAAGTCTTCTGCGAGGTGTACCTGGGAGAGGAGCCCAATCTGCTTTTGTCCAGCGAGCTTTTCTACTTAAACCGGCAGAATGAACGTGCCAACGGGCCCAGTCTTGAACTTGGCGGCATCTCAATTCAGCGGCGGAGAGACTGCCTTTTTCCTTATGCTGAACTGCTGAGTCATCTGAAAGATTGGAATCAGACGTGGTTCTATTGTCAGGACACTTCTCCGGCTGAAGAGAGCCCTCTGCCCGGCTTCCGCGCTCTGCACCTTGAGTCCAGCCATCCGCTGGCGGATAAACAGACTGCTATTGAGCGTCTGCCTCTCGCTCCCAGCATTAAGAAAATCAAAGCTCTTTTGGGAAACGGCTTAAACGGCATCGACCTGGTCCGAGTCTGGGTCACTTGGCGAGTACTTCCGTTAAGCCGCCGTCCCGGCTTAATGTGCACTTACTCAGGAGAAAAAGATGATCCACTACGTCATAGCCCTGACGACTTACCAGATGATGTGGTGGAGGCTACGACCCAATCGCTGCTGAAAGAGGGCACAGTGACCAGTAATGCCTTCGGCTTACTTCCCTTCTGCAAGAAGAACCCGCCCCCCACAGTGAGTCATCAACCTCAATAAATACTCTTTGCTATGTTACACCTTATTTTTACTCGTAATCTCTTATCTTTTCCACAAGACGATGACAACTTCTGGAAGGTCAAGTATGACCATGAGGCTGCCAAGCAAGCCAGGACAGCCAAGAAAACCGAAAGGAAAGCCGCCAAAACGGGAACTTTAAAGAAGAAGAAGCCAAGCGCTTCAGATTTACTCAAATTTGATGACACTTCTGAGGATGACGAAGAGGTAATCCTTAATTCTCTTAACTCCTTTGCCATTATTTTATTGACATTCTATCTTTTCAGGAGGATACGGGGAACAGCCAAGCAGTTGACGAAGAGGTAACTATAATCTCCTCCGACTCAGAGCCTTTGCCAAGGCAAAAAATCCGAAGGGTGACCCGGAAAGTAAGATATTGACATCCTCTAGCTTATCAAGATCCTCAATTTCTTTTGAAGCAACAACAACTTGAAAACCGGAGGCACACCCGGACCAGCAAGGATGCAGAACTCTCCTCCGGCTTACCTGACGTAACTAGGAAGCGTCGGACTGAGGTTATCTCCGATTTACGTTCTGTTGTACCTTTGGCGGGTTTAATTCACCATCCTCTCAATTCATCTGACTCCAATTATCAGGATACCTCTCCTTCCTCCGATGAGTCTATGCAATCTAACATGCCGGCCTTCAAAACTGCCCCCGGGTAATGTAACTTTGTTTACCTTAGGCTTTACCTTACCTATGCTTTTGTATTCATCCTTCTACCTTTGTTGACAGCATGCAAGTGAAGCCCAGTAAGAGGGCAAATAAGAATAAGCCGTCCCAAGCCCCGGTCGTGACTGAACCGGTGCTTGACATGTCTGCTCCTGACAGTTCCACCCATCAGCCGCCCGCCTGAACCGGCCTCTGACATTCCGGTGCCAACCTCTGACCCACCTGCCGAAGATACTCTCAACAGCTCCAATAACCCGGAAGCTTCTAGCCCGGTCAAGACAAATGACCCGAAAGTTGAGATTCTGAAAAGTCAGTTTGTTGAGCCAGGGCGGCACACTGTCCTTGCCAAATGTACTGCTAAGGAGGAACTCATCGAACGCTGAAAGGCCAAGCTGGACATTACTGATTATACTCACTTAAGCATTGGAGATATAGTGTCTGGCTATCTTAATCAAGTGCATAACAGCCGTGGCCTGGAAATTCATATGGTGAAGCAGATACAACGAAAATCTGAGGTATACCTTTATGCCCCTTGTCTGAATCATACTTACCGTATCAACCCCCAAGTCTATTGCTTATGCATAAATATGCTATAGACTTACAAAACTGCTTACTACTATTTTGTCCGGTTTAGAAAGAAGAAAATTAACCCGGCTGTAACATAATACCTTGAACTTGCGATACACATTAGCCCCCAAGTGTCAAGTATCTTTACTTGTAAAGTGCTTGAAACTTAATTTGCATGAACCGGCATTGTAAGTAAAAATTCTTCAGCATACATTAGCCCCCAAGTGTCAAGAATCTTTACTTGTAAAGTGCTTGAAACTTAATGTTATCTTACCATGATTCTTACTATAACCCGATATCAATGCAGGCCCACCATAAGTCAATTTGAGTCAGAGATTGCTGACCTGAAGAGCCATCTGACAGCTCAAGAACTTGAAACTCAGAAGGCCAACTCCAAATTTGAATTCAGCGTCTCTGAACAGGAGAAGTTGAAGAAGAATTTTGAGGCGGAGAAGAAGATCTTGGCTGATGAAAAAGCTTCACTGGTGACCCGGGCCGAAACAGCAGAGGCATCACTTGCAGAAGCAATAGCCGAACTGTCCGGCTTAAAGCACCAGATATCTCAAATGGTCTCCGCCA
Organism: Triticum dicoccoides; assembly: GCF_002162155.2. Lineage (NCBI taxonomy): Eukaryota > Viridiplantae > Streptophyta > Magnoliopsida > Poales > Poaceae > Triticum > Triticum dicoccoides. The sequence continues at coordinate 234,653,194 of NC_041391.1, forward strand.
TCTTTGGTAAATTACTGTATATAACCTCAAATATTGCAATCCTTTCCTTGATATCAATTTTAATCGTTATCTCCGGTTCATCTTATGTTCATGAACGCAGGCCCCAGGAGCACCAGCCTCAAGCAGAACACGTTGATCAAACTAAAGGCGGTCTATACTCTAGTGGAGCAACTGTACACCGGGTCACAACGGGCTTTGGCCGTTGTAGCTTTATCAAATAACACTCCCCACCTTATGCAAGACGTGCTGAAGTGTCTTGCTGTGCTATCTCAGCAAATCCAGGATCTAAGGCGGGCGTCCTCAAGAGCCGGGGCCGTAGCCGCATTAAGCCGGGCAAAAGCATGGATTCCAGAACTAGACCCGGCCGACCTCGCTCTTGGATACCCGAGTCTAAAAGAGGATGGGACCGTATTTGATGATCAAGATTTCACCGCCTGCGTCAAAGTCATACGCCCCGTGGCTACCCTCATTGGGAATGATACTGACCTCACCAAGTATCAGCCGGGCTATGACAACAAGAACTGGAGGATTCCAACACCACCTTATGATCAAGTCAGCCTGATCCCTCCAACTCGTAAGCATACCTTTGCCCCTGAAGTGGACCCAGCCGGTTTAATAGATGACAAAGCTGAGTTTGAAGCCTTGAGTGGCATTGACTGGGCCTCGTCAACTTTCCAGGACAAGGCAACCGACGGAGAAGCGGAGAAGGATAACCCAGAATCATCAAGCCCGCCAAAGGAGTGACCCACCAAGCGTTTCATGACTTTGCAAAAAACAATGCTTCATTTATTCAGACTCGCGGAGTCTTGTAATAGGGTAGAGAAACATCTCAATTTTGTCATGCCTTCGCGCATGTTGATGGTGCTTAATACTTTTCGTAAGTCGCCATCGCTATATATTTCCAGCTTATGTAGGTCGTTTATTCCCTTGATGTTAAATTTTGCTTGCCTTATCCTACATATAAAACAATAACAAATTCCCTTGGTAGCTTATCGCATCGGGGGTTACATATGGTATTGGTAACCCAGAGGGCCAAACCCAAAACATCATATATACGCTGGTTTATGACTATATTTATTAAACATAATTACAATAGCATACCTGCGATCCCTTTGGTAATCTTGACTGATTATATGACCTTCACCATGTGGTTAAATTCAACTCCTAAAAGTTGAACATGTAATATTCACCTGGCATTTTAACAACCTGGGGTGATCAATATTAAGCCGGAAGAACAAAAAACCATCTCATAGTGCTTTCAAAAAGGTCTCAAGATAGTCAAATAATTTATACTTATGAAATATATTGGATACTACACAATATTCAAAGGCTTCTGATTCGAATACGACCAGTAAACCGCTCCAGAGGGGTTAAGCTAAGATTCGGATATGATCATACAGCCCCCAGTGGCTTTGGCGATGCCGATCAAGTGGGTATCGACTGTTCTCTTTGGTTCGAATACGACCTATGTTTGAACAGGAAGCCCCCAAGTGACCATAAGAGTTGTTTAATGACGCTGATTTGAATACGATCCATGTCAGACCCAAAGGGGTTAAGCTATGATTCAAATATGATCAAGAAGCCCCGAAGTGGGTTTGGCAGTATGCCGATCAAGTGGGTATCGACAGCTATGTTCTCTTTGGTTCGAATACGACCTATGTTTGAACAGGAAGCCCCCAAGTGATCATGGCTAGATTCAGATATGATCATAAGCCGGACCAAAAGGAAAGCCGGATTCAGGTATGATCCGCTCCCTGTTGGTTGTTTTCACCACCTGATAAAGAAGACATATACACCTTTGAGGATAAAAAGGACAGAGGTCCTGCTTTATTTCTTTATATAATATATACACTGTCAAAATATATACATCTTGATAGCCGGTAGCTTAAGTATAGTATGGCCGGAGATGAGCAATATTCCATGGCCGGCGGGTCTCCTCCTCCGACTTACGTGAGTCTTTGTGCTCTCGAACATCGATGAGGTAGTATGACCCGTTGTGCAGATTCTTGCTGACCACAAAGGGTCCTTCCCAAGGTGGGGATAGCTTGTGCATGTCAGATTGATCCTGGATGAGCCGGAGCACTAAGTCGCCTTCCTAAAAGGTTCTGCCCTAACCCGGCGGCTGTGATAGCGGTGCAGGTCTTGTTGATAAATCGCCGAGCAGGCTATTGCCAAGTCTTGCTCCTCATCCAACAATTTAAGTGCATCGTTGCGAGCTTTTTTGTTGTCAGCTTCAACGTAAGCCGCCACGCGCCAGATATCACTTGGCAGGACTGCCTCTGCACCATACACCATGAAGAAAGGTGTGTAACCTGTAGATCTGTTAGGCGTAGTGTTGATGCTCCATAGTACCGAAGGTAACTCCTCCACCCAACAACCCGGAGTCCGCTGCAAGGGGACAAAGAGCCGGGGTTTGATACCGTTCAGGATATCTTGATTAGCCCTTTCTGCCTGACCATTGGATTGAGGATGAGCAACAACCGAAACATCAAGCCGGATATGTTCTCGTTGACAGAACTCTTCCATGGCACCCTTGGAAAGATTAGTGCCATTATCAGTTATAATGCTGTGCGGAAAACCAAAATGAAAGATCACCTTTTTCATGAACTGAACCGCCGTGGCTGCATCACACTTACTGACCGGCTCTGCCTCAACCCATTTTGTAAACTTATCCACTGCCACTAGGAGGTGTATCTTTTTATCCTTAGAACTCTTGAAAGGTCCAACCATGTCAAACCACCAGACTGCGAACGGCCAAGTGATTGGGATCATCCTCAACTCTTGAGCCGGCACATGAGCTCGTCGTGAGAATTTTTGACACCCATCACATTTGCTGACTAGATCCTCCGCATCAGCATGAGCCATCAGCCAATAGAAACCATGACGAAAAGCCTTCACCACAAGAGATTTTGACCCGGCATGATGGCCACAATCTCCTTCATGGATCTCACGAAGTATCTCCTGTCCCTCCGCAGGCGACACACAGCGTTGAAATGCCCTAGTGACACTTCGGTGATGTAACTCGCCATGAACAATCGTCATGGATTTGGACCGCCTGACGATTTGTCTTGCCAAGGTCTCATCCTCAGGCAACTCTCCCTGGGTCATATAGGCCAAATATGGCACTGTCCAATCCGGGATGACGTGAAGAACTGCTACCAGCTGTGCCTCCGGTTCAGGCACTGCTAGTTCTTCCTCTGTAGGTACCTTGACAGAAGGATAATGCAACACATCGAGGAAGGTGTTAGGCGGCACCGGCTTACGTTGAGATCCCAATCGGCTTAAAGCATCAGCTGCCTCATTCTTCCTTCGATCAATGTGCTCCACTTGATAACCTTTGAAATGCCCAGCCACAGCATCTACTTCACGACGATAAGCCGCCATAAGGGGATCCTTGGATTCCCACTTGCCTGACACCTATTGGGCCACGAGATCTGAATCACCCAAGCACCTTACCCAGCTCAAGTTCATCTCTTTGGCCATCCGGAAACCATGGAGTAAGGCCTCGTACTCAGCTGCGTTGTTAGTACAAGGAAACATAAGCCGAAGCACATAACAAAATTTGTCACCTCGAGGGGAAGTTAAAAACTCCAGCCCCCGAGCCTTCTAACTGCCTGGACCCATCAAAGTGAATAGTCCAATACGTGTTATCCGGCTTCTTCTCAGGTGCCTACAACTCTGTCCAATCATTGATAAAATCCACCAAGGCTTGAGACTTGATAGTAGTACGTGGCATATATTTCAAACCATGAGGCCCAAGCTCAATAGCCCACTTGGCGACTCGTCCTGTGGCTTCCCTATTCCGGATGATGTCTCCCAAGGGGGCAGAACTTACCACAGTTATAGGATGACTTTGGAAGTACTGATTCAACATCCGGTTTGCCATAAACACTCCGTAAAGAAGTTTCTGCCAATGTGGATACCTTTGTTTAGACTCAATGAGCACCTCACTGATGTAGTAAACCGGTCATTGAACTGGATGCTCCTTGCCTGCTTCCTTATGCTCTACCACAATGGCAACACTGACGGCTCGTGAATTAGCAGCCACATATAACAGCAACGGCTCCTTATCAATGGGAGCCGCAAGGACCGGTGGCTCTGACAACTGTCTCTTAAAATCTTCAAAGGCAGCATCAGCAGCATCACTCCAGACAAAGGTGTCTGTTTTCTTCATCATCTGATACAGTGGTAGGGCCTTCTCACCCAACCGTCTGATGAACCGGCTTAAAGCAGCAACACGACCCGCCAGTCGCTAAACATCATTGATGCACACCGGTTTAGCCAGAGAGGTAATCGCCTTGATCTTCTTCGGGTTAGCTTCAATGCCTCTGTTCGAGACCAGAAAACCCAAGAGCTTGCCTGCAGCTACACCAAATACACACTTGGCCGGGTTAAGCATCATCTTATAAACCCGGAGATTATCAAAGGTCTCCTTCAAGTCAGATATTAAGGTTTCCTTCTCTCGGGATTTCACTACGATGTCATCCACGTAAGCATGGACATTACGCCCGATTTGATCGTGTAAACAGTTCTGCACACATCGCTGATAAGTTGCCTGAGCACTCTTGAGCCCAAATGGCATAGATACATAACAGAAGGCTCCAAACGGAGTGATGAAAGCCGTCTTCTCCTGGTCCTTAACTGCCATTTTGATCTGATGATAACCAGAGTAAGCATCCAAAAAACTCAAACGCTCACAATCCGCTGTAGCATCAATGATTTGATCAATACGGGGGAGAGCAAAGGGATCAGCCGGACAAGCTTTGTTTAAGTCCGTGTAATACACACACATCCGCCAGGTGCCATTTTTCTTGAGTACAAGCACCATGTTAGCCAACCACTCCGGGTGAAAAACTTCAACAATAAACCTGGCCGCTAAGAGCCGGGCAACGTCTTCCCCAATAGCTTTCTGTCTCTCTTCGTTGAACCGTCGAAGAAACTGCCTGACCGGCTTATACTTCGGATTAATATTGAGAGTGTGCTCAGCAAGTTCCCTCGGTACACCCGGCATGTCAGAAGGCTTCCATGCAAAGATGTCCCGGTTCTCACGGATGAACTCGATGAGCGCGCTTTCCTATTTAGGATCCAAATTGGTACTGATGTTGAATTGCTTAGAAGAATTGCCTGCGGTAAAGTCAACAAGCTTCGTCTCAGCGGCCGATGTAAACTTCAACACTGGGTCATGCTCTGTAGTTGGCTTCTTCAGAGAGGTCATATCCGCCGGGTCAACATTGTCTTGATAAAATTTGAGCTCTTCCGCTGCACAAGCAGACTCAGCATAAGCCGCATCGCCTTCTTCACACTCCAAGGCTACCTTTCGACTCCCATGCACAGTGATGGTGCCCTTGTGACCCGACATCTTGAGTTGTAAATAAACGTAACACGGTCGTGCCATGAACTTAGCATAAGCCGGCCGCCCAAACAGAGCATGATATGGACTCCTGATTTTAACCACTTCAAACGTCAATTTCTCAGCCAACTGGGTAAGCCGACTTACCAGGGACCACTGCATGGAAAACAGTGTTGGATGTCCTCAAATTCTTATCAGTCAACCCCATGCGTCGAAAGGTCTCATAATAGAGGATATTGATGCTGCTACCTCCGTCCATGAGTACCTTAGTGAATTTATATCCACCAACCTGAGGTGCTACCACCAAGGCTAACTGACCTGGATTATCAACCCGTGGAGGGTGATCTTCTCTGCTCCATACAATGGGTTGTTCTGACCATCTCAAATAACGAGGGACTGCCGGCACAACAGAATTCATGACCCTCTTATGAACCTTCTGGTCACGTTTGCATAAGCTAGTGGTAAACACGTGATACTGCCCACTATTCAACTACTTTGGATGGCTTTGATAACCCGACTGTTGCTGCTGTTGCTCTCCTTGACTAGACTGCTGTTGATTATAACTACCTTGATGTCCCTGAAAGCCGAAGTTTGAACCGCCGCCCGGGCCATGAAAACCGCCAGCTGCTGAACCGCCGCCGGACCCAGAATTGTCACCGAGCGCGTTGGAATTCTTAAAAGCCTTCATGATCGCGCAATCCTTCCATAAGTGGGTAACGGGTCGTTCCCGGGTGCCGTGTCTTGGGCAAGGCTCATTGAGTAACTGCTCAAGAGATGGTCCTGACCCGCTAGACCGAGGGGGAGGCTTGCCCTTACGTCTCTGATTATTACCTTGTGCATTAGCGTTGGCTACAAACTCTGGGTTACCATCCGCCTTACGCTTATTGCCACCTTGATTCATCAGATTATGCTGCCGACCCTTTCCATTGCCGTTCTTCTTTCCCTTCCCTGTCTTTTCCTCATCAGACGCAGGATCCTTGGTACTATTGGAGTCGGCATATTTGACTAAAGCCGCCATCAGCGTACCCATATCGTTGCAATCACGCTTAAGGCGCCCCAGTTTCTGCCTCAGCGGCTCAAAACGGCAATTCTTCTCCAACATGAGGACTGCAGAGCCGGCATCCATCTTGTCAGATGAATGTATTATCTCCTTGACCCGGTGTACCCAATGAGTGGTGGATTCACCCTCCTCCTGCTTGCAATTCGTCAAGTCCACGATCGACATAGATTGCTTACAGGTGTCTTTGAAGTTCTGGATGAAACGGTCCTTTAACTCTGCCCATGAACCAATGGAATTGGGTGGCAAACCCTTTAACCAAGACCGGGCCGTTCCATCTAACATCATGGTGAAGTACTTAGCCATTGCCGCGTCACTGACCTCCAACAGCTCCATAGCCATCTCATAACTTTTGATCCACGCTCCGGGCTGTAAGTCGGCCGTGTAATTCGGCACCTTTCGAGGTCCCTTTAAGTCCTTGGGCAGGCGCACATTACGCAGAGCTGGTACCAAACAAGGAACACCACCAGTTCTAGTGGCTACTCCCGTCTACATGGAAGTCATCGGATACTCTGTGAAATCTTGATGAGCCGTCAGTTGAGCCACTAGCTGAGCCGCCCGGTCATTCTCCTGATGTACTCGGTCTTGAACCGGATTATAGCCACCGGGCTGGTTACGGCGCTGTGCGTTGCTTGACAAAGCTTCAGATTCCATGTGCCTGCTTTAACTCGGGCTCCGGTTTTGACGAGGTGGTGCTAACCAAGGCTGAGGGGTTGAATGAATCCTGTACCGGCTGTAAGATTAGGTCTCTTGCTGAGCCAGGGCCGTCTGGAGAGGTTCTCTGACCCTCCGGGTCTCCACCGTTGTCAGGTCATTACCGTCCACAGGAAGAGCTGCCAAGCGCGCCGATGCCACAATTAAGTTCTCCATGGGGTTGGAAAAGTGACCCGGCAGTATCGGCACGTAACGGGGTGGAGCCATACTCCCATGAGGAAGTGCCATCTCCCGAGGCTGAGCCGGTCCTCCTGTTCTGACTGTTATAAATTGATTTGCATCTAGCGGGTTACTAGGTCCGGCTCCGGGTGTAGCGAAAAGATTTCGAGGATCATAAACCGGAGGTAAACGGGACTGGGATTTCTGATGTCTCCTCCTCATCACCTCGTTTGACGCGTTTAGACTCATCGTAAGATGGTAGGCTTCTGACTGTAGCCGCTGCGCTCGTGCATCTAGAGCCGCCCGCTCTGTGGCTAATCTAGTATCCACAGCTGCCAAGGCCTCCTTGGCCCGAGCTATCTCCTCACGCACCCATTCTACCTCTGCGTCATGCTCATCTTTATTCGCAGGAATAACCGTCGCGGTTAACAGGCCCATAAGCTTGTCCATGAGATCTATCAGCACCTGAGCCGGCGGGCGCACAGGGCCTCCTGCCCGGCCGCTCCTGTCCCGGACGTTATTGTTGTAGCGGCTATAGAATTTTGGCCGGGTTGAGTCCCAGCCATGAAGACTCCTGCCCATCTTGGCGGCTCACAGGGGTCGGGAATACTGGTGCCATCGGAACAGACCCCAAGCACGCCGTCTTGCACTTGGTACAACGAATATGTTGAACCGGTGGACGAATCACCATCCGAGAGGACGGCCATCTCACCACCATGTTCAGATCCTTCAGAAAGTTCCTCTCCGTGGATGCAGCCCACGAAGGCACGCTTCATGACGGGTTGAGCTCGGGCCTTTCTCGCACGCTGAGTCGTCTCGACGAGGTCGGTGCAGTCGCCCGGCTCAGGGCCCAGCTCACCAATCTGGCCGATGAAGACGTGGATTCCACCGAAGGGGACCCGGTATCCGTACTCAATTGAACCGGCGTCGGGGCCACAGCCTTCGTCGTCGATGTAGATCTTGCTGCGATGACTCTTGTTCATCCGACCCACTACGTATCCCTTGATCCCTTCGAAGTTGCCCTTCAAGAACTCAAATCCACTGTGCGCTGGCCCTACGGTGGGCGCCAACTGTCGTGGAATTGTCACGTCAGATGTCCTCGTGAAAGGACTTAGTTGTTGTCAGTGTTCTGGGAACGGGGGTCCCCAGACTTGCCTGCCTGTGGCCTGCGGCGTGGCTCAAAGGAGGCCCAGCGCGGCCCATCTTCATCGACACGAGCTCAAGACCCTCGCGAGGGGCCAAGCCTCGCGGGGCGGACGACAAGGAGCTTCCTCAGGCACGGCCTCGTCAGGCTGGCTCACGAGGAGGCGAAGAGTTCAAGGCGGGGTACCTCGCGAGGTGCCCATGATGCAAGCCATGATGACCAAGGGCGCCAGTCGGGCGCCAGCCCGCGCAGTGTCCTCCCTTTCCTCTTTGGTGCAAAGGGAGCAAGCGCAGGCGAGAGCATCAAGCAAAGGCATCCGTTTCGGTGCAACAAGACCAAGACCAGCCCAACGGCCGGAAGGAAGTCATTGTGGAGCCCAAACAGGCGTCACCACCAGAGCCTTTGGCAGACGAGGACCAACTTTAGTCAGGATAAGTGTACCCGATGTTCCCCTTCAAAATGGCCAATTGTTGGCGCCCTTCCCGCTCAATATTTGGGAAGAGGCCCAGGGCCTTTGCCTATAAATAGGACTAGCCACCCCTGGGGTAGAGATATGGAGAGACTGGATCAAGAATCCAAGAGCCAGAACCAAGTAGCACCAGCCAAGAGCAGACCCTCGCGAGGCTGTTCTTCCTTGTATTGTTCATCATCAGCCCGAGAGGCAATCCACCACACCACACACTGGAGAAGGGTTTTACACCACAATGGTGGCCTGAACCAGTATAAACCTTGTGTCTCTTGTGTTGTTCTATTTGGTAGTTTAGGACCTTGCGATTCGGCGAAGAGCAAGTAGGCAGATGGTTGAATCTCCGCGTGCACCCCAGAGTTCGAACCTCAAGGGTCTGCCGGAACCCGAAATCTGACATTTGGCGCGCCAGGTAGGGGTGCACCGGGATCCGCCTTCTGCCGCTTCGCGTCCTGTCGCATCGTCATCACCATGTCCGACGACCAGGCGGGCAACCCTGATCCTTGGGCGGCTTGGCCCGCCCGCACAGAGCCGCTCGCCCCGGGCGACCCCATGCCCCAGGCAGCTCGCGGCCCGCAAGGCGCTGTGGGCCGTGGGCGACGCGGACAGGCATCGACAGCTCTAACACCGCGGCAGACGCGGTCGGCAGCAAGGGCCTCCAACCACGCCACGGCCACGGCGCCGTACACCCGCCGGGAGCAGGCAAACTCAAGGGCCGCGCTCACGGTGGCCCGAGAGCTGCTGCAGTGCAGACTGATGGAAGGCGGCCGCGACGTGTTGCTAGAGAGGGTGGCGGAGCTCCTGGGCTTCGCCGCCTCGGGGGATCACCCCTTATGCACCCCGCTCCCGTCTCAGGCCCAGGGCGGCCCGCGCGGGGGCCCCACGTGCAACCGCGGGCTCCAAGGCTACTCCAACACCAGCGAAGCCGTCAGCGTAGGGCCGGTGGCAGCACCGACTTCGCTCCCCACCAGTGAAGAAGGACTCGTCTCGACCCACGGCCCCCGTGGGCCTCCGCACTACCATCACCAGGTTGGCACGTCAAGCAGAGCTGCATGGCACGCGAAGCCCTATGGCGCAGTCTTCGGGGTGACGGCCCCGGAAGAGTACGTGCTGTTGGGGAACGTTGCAGAAAATTAAAAAATTTCCTACGGTTTCACCAAGATCCATCTATGAGTTCATCTAAGCAACGAGTCAAGGGAGAGAGATTGCATCTACATACCACTTGTAGATCGCGTGCGGAAGCGTTCAAGAGAACGGTGATGATGGAGTCGTATTCGCCGTGATTCAAATCACCGATGACCAAGTGCCGAACGGACAACACCTCCGTGTTCAACACACGTACGGAGCGGATGAAGTCTCCTCCTTCTTGATCCAGCAAGGGGGAAGGAGAGGTTGATGATGATCCAGCAGCACGACGGCGTGGTGGTGGATGCAGCAGAACTCCGGCAGGGCTTCGCCAAGCAACTGTGGTTGGAGGAAGAGGTGTAGCAGGGGGAGGGAGGCACCAAGACCCAGGGTGCGGCTGCCCTCCCCCTACCCTCCTTTATATAGGACTCCAGGGGGGCGCCGGCCCTGGGAGATGCAATCTCCCAAGGGGGGCGGCGGCCAGGGGGTTGGAGTACCCCCCAAGGCAAGTGGTGCGCCTCCCCCCCTAGGGTTTTCAACCCTAGGCATAGGGGAGGCCCAAGGGGGGTGCACCAGCCCACTAGGGGCTGGTTCCCCGCCCACCTCAGCCCACGGGGCCCTCCGGGATAGGTGGCCCCACCCGGTGGACCCCCGGGACCCTTCTGGTGGTCCCGGTACAATACCGGGTGACCCCGAAACTTTCCCGATGGCCGAAACAGCACTTCCTGTATATAATTCTTCACCTCCGGACCATTCCGAAACTCCTCGTGATGTCCGGAATCTCATCCGGGACTGCGAACAACATTCGGTTTGCTGCATACTCATATTCATACAACCCTAGCGTCACCAAACCTTAAGTGTGTAGACCCTACGGGTTCGGGAGACATGTAGACATGACCGAGATGGCTCTCGGGCAATAACCAACAGTGGGATCTGGATACCCATGTTGGCTCCCACATGCTCCTCGATGATCTCATCGGATGAACCACGATGTCGAGGATTCGAACAACCCTGTATACAATTCCCTTTGTCAATCGGTACGTTACTTGCCCGAGACTCGATCGTCGGTATCCCAATACCTCGTTCAGTCTCGTTACCGGCAAGTCACTTTACTCGTACCGTAATGCATGATCCCGTGACCAAACACTTGGTCACTTTGAGCTCATTATGATGATGCATTACCGAGTGGGCCCAGAGATACCTCTCCGTCATACGGAGTGACAAATCCCAGTCTCGATCCGTGTCAACCCAACAGACACTTTCAGAGATACCTGTAGTGCACCTTTATAGTCACCCAGTTACGTTGTGACGTTTGGTACACCCAAAGCACTCCTACGGTATCTGGGAGTTACACGATCTCATGGTCTAAGGAAAAGATACTTGACATTGGAAAAGCTCTAGCAAACGAACTACACGATCTTGAGCTATGCTTAGGATTGGGTCTTGTCCATCACATCATTCTCCTAATGATGTGATCCCGTTATCAGCGACATCTAATATCCATAGTCAGGAAACCATGACTATCTGTTGATCAATGAGCTAGTCAACTAGAGGCTTACTAGGGACATATTATGGTCTATGTATTCACACGTGTATTACGATTTCCGGATAATACAGTTATAGCATGAATAAAAGACAATTATCATGAACAAGGAAATATAATAATAATCCTTTTATTATTGCCTCTAGGGCATATTTCCAACACGTGCCTCACATGATGGATCAAGGGCACCCGCGCGAGGGCGAACAAGGCTCGCTCCTCAGCCCAAGCTGGGGGGATGAGGTGCTAGAAGCTGAGCTCTTCCAGGAACCCCGGGACGGCCCCGCCGGCCACGCTGGAAGCGACGATTACCGGGTACCACTAATCCCTCAGGAGCAGGCATACACTAATCATGGGTCGCAGGAGGTGCAGGTCGCCACAGCGAGCAGCTGCCCCGCTCCAGCAGCTCTTACCCCTCAGGTGGAGGGCGTCGGGGGCTGCAGGAGAGGGGCCGAGATCCGACATCACCACCGCGGCGTTTGGAGCAAGGCGTTCCCAGGAGGTAGGCCCTCCGCCGGGGAGGTGCCTCAGGGCCTGCCCCTGGCGGAGGACCTGTGGTCGTCGGGGGAACCGCTGGCGACCGCTCTACCCCATCGGCGGCGTCCTGGTTTATGGCCGTCGTTGATGGCACTAGAGTGTGGCGCAAGGCGGGGCCCTTGTCAGGCGATATGAAGCAAGGCTGGTACCTGTGAAGAAGGCCCAGTGCCTGTGAAGCTCGCCGCCCCGTGACACTCTCACGTAATAATGAGTGGGGTTGTACATGCCCCGGAGTCTCAGGGGTGCCGGCCTCAGGCCCTGGGGCTCCCTCCCACGCCCAGTGGCAGCACGTAGCTCCGCGCTGGTGAGAAGACGTCCAAGACTAGACTAGGTGCCGGACGCGGCCTTTTGTTTGCTTTCATTGCTTTTCTCTTGGTCGTTGCTTTCCCCCGCTGGATTTAAGTTGGACTCGAATTTGAGATTTGTGTGTGTTTGGGGAAGGGGCGCTTAGTCTCGTTCGAGCAATCTCTCGCGTTTCGGTTATGACCTCACCTCAGCTGCCTCCCCTCGCGAGCCCCTCGCTAGCCGGATCTGGACTAGCTTGCGTGCAGCCCAGACTGCCGCTGACGTACCCTCTCAGGAGGTTTTTCACTGCAGATCCTACGGATTCGATCAGGAGGCATCCGAGGCACCACAGCCTCCCACAAATTATCTCAGGACCCGCGCGGGACAAAGGTAAACTAACCAGCTGGCTCGTCGCCTAGCCAACCACTTGGCACGGGCCTATGGGCGATGTAGCACTGACTAGCGCGCTAAAACATTGGTTTTACATGAGGGGCACCCCCTCCCAAAATGCTCTTACAACCATCAGGACAAAAACCTGAGTTCTATTCATGCAGGATCAGGAAACAGGAACAACGTGCTGTCTGTCAGATAAATCCCCCAATGCATCCTCAGGAGCGCCGCCCGAGCTGTCGTTGGCGTCGCTGGCCTCGCCATCGCCCTCCTCATTGCCGCCAGCGGCGTCAGGGCCGTTCACCACGCCGCCCTCGTCGGCGGCCACAATCACGCCATTGTTGTCTGAAGCGAAGGCCCTGACAAGGGCGTCCACGTTGTCTTCCACCCAATACGCCAGGTCGTCTCGGTCAGCCTGGGGGCCTGGGGCGATGGCAGCGTCAAAGTCAAAATGAGGATCCATATTTCGGAGATGGCTGAAGACGCGGGAAAAGGCGTGCCCGAGCAGGGCTCGGCTCCTCTCCTCCACCAACCTGTTGGCGCGAACCGACCGCGCCTCCAGCTGCGTCACGATGTCGGTGAAGAACTGAAGGTTGCCGGCGTAGTTAATGGCACGCAGCTCACCAACGGCCGCCTCACAGATGTTGCCCAAGGCCGTATTGGCCCTTCCTCCAAGCGTGGTGAGCATGGGGGCTTGCTCATGCTCCAAGAGCCGCCGCCGACGCATCTCGTCCGCATTCTGACGGGCGATGGCCTCGGCCTCAACCACCCGTTGGCGAAGAAGAAGCACTTCGGCGTGGGAAGTAGTTGACTCCCCCTGCGCCGCCTCGAGTGCCGCCCGCAAGGCATCAGGCCGCCGCGTCGCTTCCTCCAGCTTGGTCCTCAGGACGGTGGTCCTACCTTCGGCCTTAGTCCGAACCAACTCCAGCCTGTCCGTGAACTCGCGCTCAAGATTCAGGCGCGCCGTCGCCACCCGACGTCCGACCTCCTCCGAGACACGGGCTTCCCGCGCAGCAACATCATCCTCCGCCCGTGTCACCCAGCGCTCCCTCGTTTCCAGGCGCTCGTGCTCACGCGCGCGTTCAGCGGCTTCCAGTGTCAACGCCTCCTCACGCTTCTGGAGCTCCACTGGGTCGCCGGAGGCCACCTTCATCGACGCAAGGGCCGCCTCACGCAGCTCCGCCTGCTCCTCCAGTGAGCGGCACCGGGCCAGGAGTTCCCGTGCCTGCTCCTCCGTGGCCTCTTGTCGCTGGTCAGCTTCCCGGGCTTCTTCGACGGCCTGGGAACGGGCCTCCCGAGAGGCCGCCAGCGACGCCTTGGCCTCCTCATCATCAAGATCGCGCCGACGGTACGCGAGGGCGGCAGTCGCCTCCAGCTCGCGCCTCTCCGCAACCAGCCGAAGGCCCTCGGCCTCAAGGTGCGCGTCCTCATCAGCGAGTTCCTCACCAAGCAGGCTCACCGCGTCCGCCGCCCTCCTGAGGAACCCTTGGCGAAGAGCGCGACGCTCCCGGGCGCGCTCAAGTACGTCTTCCACACCATCATCCGCCCCAAGCGAGCGCCGTGGGGCTCGGATCAGCACTCCCCTCTCGGGCAGGGGGCTGGGGGCTGGCGCCCTCGAGATGACCGGGTGCACCCTGCCAGAGGCCCAACCAAAAGCCAGTCCATCTCCAAGCGAAGAGCGCCGGGAGTACCCCAGCCAGTCACGGTCCACGGCCAGTCCATCTCCAAGCGAAGAGCGCCGGCAGTACCCGAGCCAGTCACGGTCCACGGCCAGACGAGAAGCCCACGGCAGGCTAGCTATGCCATGAAGAGGCCCGTGGAGGAAGGCCGCGGGGAGCGCAGGGCCGCGCTGCGCCTCGGGAAGGTTCACCTCACCAACCGGCCTCACCACAAGGGCCCTGCTGCTCGGAACGATCGAAGACGGCAGAAACGGCGGGGGCGAGGCTGATGGCTCCTCATCCACCTCCATGAGCTCGGGAGGAAGGGCCCTGCGAAGCAAGGATCAGGAAAGGCAACAGAAGAATCAGGAGCTAGGAAGGGAGAAGGCTTACTCATCGATGGCGAAGTACTTCCTACGCTTCAGCAGGTGGCAAGGGTGATCATCGCCCAGGGCCTCCCTTCTCTTCCGGAGGGCCTCAAAGTCCACACGGAAGCGACCCAAGAGTTGACCGCAGGGGTCACCTTGCGATGAAGAGGAAGCATCGAGTCGACTCGCGTCAGGGGCGTCCACCTGATGCGCGCCGCCGGTCACCTCGCCGAGAAGAGAGGCCGGGGCCTCGGGGGCCTCTGCCGGAGGCACTGCGAGCGACCGCTCGCCACCCTCAGCTACGGCAGCACGGGCCTCGGGGGCTGCTCCCTCATGAGCGCCGCCCGGTGCTATCACCTCAGCGGGGGCACCCTCGGCCTCCGGAGGCGCATGCCTCCCTGCTCCGCCACTTGAAGAAGAGTCGCCTCGGCCGGCTGCGAGGGCGACCACCACCACTGGATTCTCGCGAGGCCCTTGGAGGTCAGCAGGGCGCGGCCCCCATTCGTCGAAGATGGGCATCTGGCCCGCGAAGTCACCTCTGTTCGAGCAGAGGTACAGCAAGGCCCCCCCTTGACGAATGCCACCGGGGGAAGGATCCCCAGTCAAGACCAAGAGCACCTTCCTCAGCGCTTCAGGCGTCAAGTCCTCTTCCTAGAGCCGCATACGATCCCCACGACCGCTGAATGCCCACATTCGATGATAATGGCGCTGGAGAGGGGCGACGCGGCGTAGCAAGAACTCCTTCACCACCTTGGGCGCCGTCACACCAAGCCCTCGCAAGAACCCGAAGCAACGCCAGACGAAGGCGAGCCGGGGGCTCGCGAGCGTCTCCTGACCCCAGCCAGAGTTGGGGATAGCGGGCGAAGATGGCTCCGTCAGCAGGGGGCTAGGAACCCCTACGTCCACATACAGCCACCGCTCGCGAAACCCAGGCACGGGCGGAGGAAGACTGAAGTCAATCCCAGAAGCCGCTGTCTCAGGCGCAACAATGAAGCTCACGCACCCCGAACATTGGGTGGGGTTGACAAGGCGCAGAGAGAAGAAGTGGCACAGCAAGGCAACCGAAGGAAGGATGCCCATCATTGCCTCGCAAATGAAGGAAAATTCCGCGAGAAGGGTGATGGACTCAGGACCCAGATGCATCATATGGATCTGATAATGGGAAAGCACGACATTGAAGAAATCAGAGAAGGGGGGAACCAGTCCCGCCCATAGGGCGTCGGCAAAATACCGGACCTCGGTGGGAATCCTGTCAATGGTGAAGCGGGACGCGGGCCAGGCCGTTGTCCTCCCGCACTCATTGAAGATGGTGGCCAGGGCTGAGCTGACCTTGCCCAGGCCTTCTTGGTTGATTATGACCGGCCAATCGACGGCGGGAGCCGCCGTCGACGACGAGCGAGGCGGCGACACGGGCTTCTTCCCTTTTCCCTTCCTCAGCGGAGCCATGACGGCTGAAAAGGGAGGGGGAAGGTTCAAGATTGGATTGGATGCAAAAGCTGGAGTTCGAGAAAAGAAAGGACAGAGAGCGCTCAAGCAGCAGAAAGGGGAACGGCTGTGTGCGGCAGTGAGTCCGCCTAGAAAGGCACAAAATAAGGAGGTGTGGGGGAACAGTGCCGCCCACGTCCAATCAACCGCCACGCGGCGCCCAAGGCCATAGGCTGTTAGGGCCCGCGACGCTTCGCACTTGCCCTTTCGCCTCTCTGCTCGGCCAAGTTCGGGCGCGCCGTGGGCCCGGGGGCTACTGTTGGCGTTCTGGGAATGGGGGTCCCCAGACTTGCCTGCCCGCGGCCTGCCACGTGGCTCAAAGGAGGCCCAGCATGGCCCATCTTCATCGACACGAGCTCAAGACCCTCGCGAGGGGCCAAGCCTCGCGGGGCGGATGACAAGGAGCTTCCTCAGGCACGGCCTCGTCAGGCTGGCTCACGAGGAGGCGGAGAGTTCAAGGAGGGGTACCTTGCGAGGTGCCCATGACGCAAGCCATGACGACCAAGGGTGCCAGTCGGGCGCCAGCCCGCGCAGTGTCCTCCCTTTCCTCTTTGGTGCAAAGGGAGCAAGCGCAGGCGAGAGCATCAAGCAAAGGCATCCGTTTCGGTGCAACAAGACCAAGACCAGCCCAACGGCCGGAAGGAAGTCATTGTGGAGACCAAACAGGCGTCACCACCAGAGCCTTTGGCAGAGGAGGACCAACTTTAGTCAGGATAAGTGTACCCGCTGTTCCCCTTCAAAATGGCCAATTGTTGGCGCCCTTCTCGCTCAATATTTGGGAAGAGGCCCAGGGCCTTTGCCTATAAATAGGACTAGCCACCCCCGGGGTAGAGAGATGGAGAGACCGGATCAAGAATCCAAGAGCTAGAACCAAGTAGCACCAGCCAAGAGCAGACCCTCGCGAGGCTGTTCTTCCTTGTATTGTTCATCATCAGCCCGAGAGGCAATCCACCACACCATACACTGGAGTAGGGTTTTACACCACAATGGTGGCCTGAACCAGTATAAACCTTGTGTCTCTTGTGTTGTTTTGTTTGGTAGTTTAGGACCTTGCGATTCGGCGAAGAGCAAGTAGGCAGAGGGTTGAATCTCCACACGCACCCCAGAGTTCGAACCTCAAGGGTCTGTCGGAACCCGAAATCTGACAGTTGTGGAGCCATCGCAACTAGGAAGCTTGAAGGGGTTAGTCGGGACAAAGGACACGAGAGGTTTATACTAGTTCGGCTCCTTACTGTGAAGGCAAAGCCTACATCTAGTTGGGTTGGTATTGATGTTTCGATGAGCAGGGAGCGAGATATGCTATGCCCGGTTGTTGATGAGTTGTTTCTTACCCTAAGCCGCTGGCGTGTCGTCCCCTTATATACATGGGTTGACGCCCTGCGGCTTACAGAGTCCCGGCCGGCTTATAAACTAGTTCAGCTGGCCTTATGTCCCGACGGGTTCAGTAAAGGACTTAAGGCTTGGAGATCGCCAGGTCCGGCGACCCCTCGTCCACCGTGCCCTCTCCTTCCTCGCTAGATTTCTCCTCTACCCGTGTCCGCACCTCGCCGCTCCCCTCGGCCTCCCACGGTTGCTCTGTTGCCGTCGCCTTGCTGCCCGCGCTTCTCCTCTGCTGCACCTCCAACGACGGGCCTCGGGAACGAGCAGCTTACTCGGCCTTCTCTCGTGTCGGCCTCCTTGCCACTGCCTGGACCAGGTGCCCCGCCTCCTGCTCCGGCCAAGGTTCCTTGGCGTCCAAGCCACTGCCCTGCTTCTCGACCTACCGCTCGAGGCTGTAACCATGTGTGTGCGACAAGACCACCTAGTAATTGTTGGACTCAAGGACCATCAAGACCAAGACCACCCCAAACCACGTTGTCTTACCGGATCGTCAAGACCATCTCGGTTTTTTGCAAGTACCTTTATGCCCGAAGATGTTGGATGCGCCAAGTTCCACTACGACATGCACCACTACTGTTGCTGAGGGTTTCGTCAAGTTCAACTACATCGACTACAAATGGTGATGACCCCAAACATCTACGGAGAGTGTACGACTACGAGCCGTGTACGACTACCGTCGCCAAGACCGCGAGTACCACTACTTCCCACGACGACCCGTGAACGACTACTTCCACTACGAACTTGATCCGTTCCGAAAACGCATGCTTCAAAGGTATAATCCGAGACGACCGCGATGAGATGCCCTTGTGTGGATGAGATGTACCACTTGTTTGCACCGTGCCCGTTTGTTTCGTGCACGTCCCTCTTTTGCCATGCCACCGCCACGTGGGAACCCGATAGCCGGGATCACCCCACAATCTTTTGCATGTTCCGCACATCCACACGTTCTTTTGCACCGACATCTCGACGAGTTGCCGGGACATCTAGCCGCAAAAGAAACAATCAGGCATAGCTAGATTCAGTAAAGAGGCTAAGGGAAAGGTGAAGAAGCACTGATGAACATCAATGAACACAGATGAACTCGAAGCCCTAATGGAAGATCTAGGGTTACGGGAAGAAAACTTACCAGGGCTGTGCGACAGCGGAGGAGTATCGCAAGAGCTCTGGTACCAACAGGGTGATGCAGCGGCCTAAGTTGGTGCAGATTCGAGGACCGATGGCGGCGGCAGCACTGGAGTTCTTCGGGTCGTGAGGAGGAAGACGAGAGGCAAGGGGGGAAAATGGAAAGACCCCCCGACCCTATTTATAAAGAAAAAGGGGCAAACGGCAGAAACGAAAATCGAGGGACCTAAAGCGGCGAAAGGGGGCGCAGCTGTCGCCTCGATCTTCGGGAGCAATTAATGAAGGGTATCTTTTTATGCAACGATGACATCATGATGATTTACTGCAGTGACAAAAGATGACGTCACGGTGGTTCACCAAGGTTTACAGAGAGAAGACAACATGGCGGTTTACGGAGAATCATTACAAGATATTCATGGAATTTTCCTACGTTTGAAGATTGACATGAACAGGTTCAAATAAATCTGGGGCCTAATGTTGAGGATATAACCACCGAGTATAAACCGCCCAGGAGGGGCCGATTCACGCTCAGCTATACTGAAGCCCATGAAGGCAAGAAGATGGCGCTTTACTGATAAAGTTTAGAGGCCTAGAGCCCGGAGGCGGATTAGGGCCCATAGTGGTAAACTGCCATAGTTGTATACTTGTATTGTAAGTTAGGGAAAGGGAGAGACCGAGCCGAACACTTGTATGAGTCGGCCTCGGGACTCTGTAAACCGGCCGGGCATCAACCTGTGTATATAAAGGGACGACCCGACGGCGGTTCAGGGACAACAGACAAGAACTCGAGACTCAGGCAAAGCGTATTTGCTCCCTGGTCATCGAAACCCCAATAATTTCATCACAACTAGACGTAGGCTTTTACCTTCATCGAAGGGGCCGAACTAGTGTAAACTCTCGTGTCCCTTGTCCGGTTTAACCCCTTCAGGCTAATCTCGTTGCGATGGCTCCACGACTAAGTCCTTCCGCTAGGACATCTGACGTGATATTTCCACGACAGACAGGATTATGTTGGGATATCACAATATGTCTTATTTAACTGATGCACCTATATACTTGGTAAAGGGTGGAATGCTCGGCCTTATGCCTGGTGTTTTGTTCCACTCTTGCCGCCCTAGTTTCCGTCATACCGGTGTTATGTTCCTTGATTTTGCGTTCCTTACGCGGTTGGGTGATTTATGGGACCCCCTTGACAGTTCGCTTTGAATAAAACTCCTCCAGCAATGCCCAACCTTGGTTTTAACATTTGCCACCTAAGCCTTTTTCCCTTGGGTTCTGCAGACTCAAGGGTCATCTTTATTTTTACCCCCCGAGCCAATACTCGTCGTGAGTGTTGGTCCAACCTGTCAGCCATCGGTGGCCACCAGTGGCAACTCTGGGCTGGCCTACCGGAAGTTTGGACAATCCGGTGTGCCCTGAGAACGAGATATGTGCAGCTCCTATCGGGATTTGTCGGCACATTCGGGTGGCTTTGCTGGTCTTGTTCTACCATTGTCGAAATGTCTTGTAAACCGGGATTCCGAGACTGATCGGGTCTTCCTGGGAGAAGGAATATCCTTCGTTGACCGTGAGAGCTTGTGATGGGCTAAGTTGGGACACCCCTACAGGGTATAAACTTTCGAGAGCCGTGCCCGCAGTTATGTGGCAGATGGGAATTTGTTAATATCCGGTTGTAGAGAACTTGACACCAGATTCGAATTAAAATGCATCAACCGCGTGTGTAGCCGTGATGGTCTCTTTTTGGCGGAGTCCAGGAAGTGAACACGGTTTTGGGCTATGTATGACGTAAGTAGGAGTTCAGGATCACTTCTTGATCATTGCTAGCTTCGCGACCGTTCCGTTTGCTTCTCTTCTCGCTCTTATTTGTGTATGTTAGCCACCATATATGCTTAGTTCTTGCTGCAACTCCACCTCATTACCACTTCCTACCCATAAGCTTAAATAGTCTTGATCTTGCGGGTTTCGAGATTGTTGAGTCCTCGTGACTCACAAGATACTATCACAACAGTTGTACGTGCTGATGATACCAGTGCAGGTGATGCAACCGAGCTCAGATGGGAGCTCAACAAAGATCTTGGTCATTGCTATGTTTCGTTTCATGTTGATCAGTAGTGGAGCCCAGTTGGGACGATCGGGGATCTAGCAGTTGGGTTATCTTCTTTTCTTTTGGCTTCGTCCGTAGTCGGACTATGTGTGTACTCTGATTGATGTATGATTTTATTTAAGTACTTGTGTGAAGTGGCGATTGTAAGCCAACCTTTATCCCAGTCTTGTTCATTACATGGGATTGTGTGAAGATGACCCTTCTTGCGACAAAACCACAATGCGGTTATGCCTCTAAGTCGTGCTTCGACACATGGGAGATATAGCCGCATCGTGGGCGTTACAGCCGCTGCTGCCCGCACAGCCGAGGTCGCCAAACTAAAGCGGGACCTGGAGCAGGCGCAGGGAGAGCTCGACCTCACGAAGAGGCAGCTCAAAGAGAACAAAGGTGAGTGATTCCCCGCTCTTATGTATTTAAGGATAGATAAAATCGATTAGTCTAACAATGAAGCATCGTGACTGTGTAACAGGGGCCACCACCGAAGTGGCGTCCCTGAAGAAAGCGTTGTCCGAGGCCGAAGATAAGGCGGCCTTGGATTGCATGGAGCATGAAAAGCAAAGCGCTAGAGTGGGCGAGGTACACCAAGAGCTCCGGGACCTCGGCAAAAAGTTCGAGTCCGTGGAGCATGATCTGAAGATGAAAGAGGCCGAGCTTGCGAAGGCCCTTGCGAGTATGAAAGATGCCAATGCCGAAGCCGACAAGGCACATCAGGAAATCGAGGTGGCCAAGAAGATAGCGGCGGGTAAGACATTCTTTATGAAAAGCAAACATGTGGAGGAGGCGTTTCTTTTACTTACCCGAATTCGGAGATCTCCAAGGGCATTCGCAGATCTGCCACGCAGCGTCTCTGTCGGATTTGGGCTTCCGGCAGACCCTTGAGGTTCGAACACTGGGGTGCGCGCGGAGATTCAACCCTTTACCGGCTCGCTCCTCGCCGAATCGCTAGGACCTAAACTACAAAACTAAACAGCACAAGAGACATAAGATTTATACTGGTTCAGGCCACCATTGTGGTGTAATACCCTACTCCAGTGTGTGGTGTGGTGGATTGCCTCTTGGGCTTGATGATCAACAATAAAAAGGGAGAACAGCCTCGCGAGGGTCTGTCCTTGGCTGGCGCGATGAACTGCTAGGGGGAGTTCAGTCGCCTCTCTCTCTCTCTCTCTGTGTCTTTCTATCCTTGTTCTCTCGATGCCTCTCCATGTCTCTACCTTGGGGTGGCTAGTCCTATTTATAGGCAAAGGCCCTGGGCCTCTTCCCAAATATTGAGCGGGAAGGGCGCCAACAATTGGCCATTTTGAGGGGGAACAGCGGGTACACTTATCCTGACTAAAGTTTGTCCTCGCCTGTCAAAGGCTCTGGTGGTGACGCCGGCTCGGGCTCCACAATGACTTCCTTCTGGCCGTTGGGCTGGTCTTGGTCTTGTTGCACCGAAATGGACGCCTTTGCTTGATGCTCTCGCCTGCGCTTGCTCCCTTTGCACCAAAGAGGAAAGGAGAACACTGCGCCAGCTGGCGCCCGACTGGTGCCCTTGGTCGTCATGGCTTGCGTCATGGGCACCTCGCGACGTACCCTGGGTTGAATTCTCCGCCTCCTCATGAGCCAGCCTAACAAGGCCGCGCCTGAGGAAGCTCCTTGTCATCCGCCCCGCGAGGCTTGGCCCCTCGCGAGGGTCTTGAGCTTGCATTGATGAAGATGGGCCATGCTGGGCCTCCTTTGAGCCACGCCGCAGGCCGCAGGTAGGCAAGTCTGGGGACCCCCGTTCCCAGAACGCCGACAATAGCCCCCGGGCCCATGGCGTGCCCGAACTTGGCTGAGTAGAGAGGCGAAAGGGCAAGTGCGAAGCGTCGCGGGCCCTAACAGCCTGCGGCCTTGGGCGCCGCGTGGCGGTTGATTGGACGCGTGCGCCTCTGCAACCGCGTGGGTTGATAAAACAGCGGCATCTCCCTTGCCTCCTTTACTTCCTCGAGTGGCTGCTCAGGTCCCCTTTCTTGCGCCTCTCCTCCTTGCTTCCAACATCTTCAGATCTACTCCGCCTGTGTGCCCTAGCTAGCCAGTCATGGCGCCCCGCCAAGCCCCGGCCGGAGCTTGGTACTCGCCTGCCTTGGACCCGCCAAATGTGTCAGGGGCGAGCCTTGCCCTGGTGCGCCAGATGGCGGAGGCGCAAGGCATCGACGGGATGAAGGCGTTCAAGGCCGGCTCTGCCATCCCTGAAGGTCGAGGGAGCACCTTCTATCCGCTCTTCATGAGTGCCATCGTTGCCGGTCTGGTGCCTCCCTTTTCTGAGTTCTTCTTCTCTGTCCTCCGCCACTACAGCCGAAGCGGAGCGTTGCTAGCCCTGCTGCTCCACAAGGCGAACCTACTCCACGCGGCTACCCCGCCGGCAAGTGACTCTGTCGTGGCTCCCGTCCTGTTTTTAATTCCTACGCATGTACCATGCCTCGGAGAGGCGTTAAAACTTATGTTTGATGCTGTGCTAACAGCATGGACTGTAATATTTGCTTTTGAATTCCCTGAAATTTGCATTATTCCTTCCTGCTTGCTTATGTTCTACACCGGCAGAGCCCGGCCCCGCGCATACCTCAGCCGCCATTGGCCCCGATCGGAAACCAGGATGGGACCAAGGGGTGAGGGGCTACGTGGCAAGTTAGGCTCCTGAGTCACGATGCTCAGGAGTCCCCCTTGGCGCTCGAACAACAAGTAGGGAGGCGAGGTGTGGGTGGATCTGCCGTTCTACGTCTGCAGGGCCCGGCCCCGCGCATACCTCAACCGCCGTTAGCCTTTTGGAACTAAGGAGTGAGGGGCTACGTGACCAGTTAGGCTCCTGAGTCGCGATGCTCAGGAGTCCCCCTTGACGCTCAAACAGCCTTCGTACCTTGGCTCCGCTCGGGGAGGGACGTGCAATGAACCAGGCCCTGGAGGGCCTGGCCAGGTGGCGTGCGTCTGGGCGTGACCCAGGCGCAGGCCCCGTGCCCAGCCCCTTCGCGCGGCACTCCCGAGGGGAGGCGTTGCGACAAGGCCAGACACTGAGCTCCGGGCTCCCTGAGGTTGATGCGGACCGGAGGCCACCCTCACTTGTTTATCACCAGCGCGGAGCATAGCACTTCCATATGCGTACGGGCATAGTCGCTCCTCGGCAGTGTCGTCAGCCAGCACGGAGCATGGTTCTTCCACTGGTACGTGGGAGGGGGCCCCCCTCCGGGAGGAGCCCCCGGGGCGTATACAGTCCCAGCCTGACACGTGGCCGGCACGGTAGGGCTTGACGAGGTGTATCTGGGCACCCGTGAGCCAGCGCGGGACTCACGGGGCCCTACCTCAAGGCGGGTTGCGCCTGGCTCTGGGCCTTATCTTCAAGTGTGTTCCTGCAAATTTGGCCAGATGCCGGTGCTCTACCTCTTCGGGTCCCGGCTCTCGGGCTGGTCTCAGCCGTCGCTGGCATGCCAGGTCGCGATGCCATGGACAAGACCAGAGTGTGAGGGCCGGAGAGCTGGTAGGAGCCCTGAGTCGCGATGCTCAGGCACCCCCCCTTTAACGCGCAAGCTGGGTTAGATGTTGAAACTCTACGTCCTCGGGTCCCGGCTCTCGGGCTGGTCTCAGCCGTCGCTGGCATGCCAGGTCGCGATGCCATGGACAAGAC
>NC_041391.1:234678117-234779849 GCF_002162155.2 Triticum dicoccoides
CCTTTAACGCGCAAGCTGGGTTAGATGTTGAAACTCTACATCCTCGGGTCCCGGCTCTCGGGCTGGTCTCAGCCGTCACTGGCATGCCAGGTCACGATGCCATGGACAAGACCAGAGGGTGAGGGCCGGAGAGCCGGTAGGAGCCCTGAGTCGCGATGCTCAGGCACCCCCCCTTTAACGCGCAAGCTGGGTTAGATGTTGAAACTCTACGTCCTTGGGTCCCGGCTCTCGGGCTGGTCTCAGCCATCGCTGGCATGCCAGGTCGCGATGCCATGGATAAGACCAGAGGGTGAGGGTCGGAGAGCCGGTAGGAGCCCTGAGTCGCGATGCTCAGGCACCCCCCCTTTAACGTGCAAGATTCCGACACCCAGGAGAAAAAGGCACCAAATAACAAGCATGGTGGATCGAAAGCATAGTCCTAAGATAAACGCAAGAAGGATACATGCCGCTGGGACAGGCCCGAGCGGCTTGGGGATGATGCAGCCCGAGGGGCGCCCCCAATAAGACAAGCTAAGGACATGAAACAAAAGGGATGCATGCCGCAGGGACGGACCCACGCGGCCTGGGAATAATGCGGCCCTGAAGGCGCTCCCAGCCAGAAACGAAACTTAAAAGATGTCAGCTGATGATGTTGGGGACGAAGGGGTGTTGGTGTAGCAGACTCGGTGGGCTGCGGGAGCCGATCCTCACGAGCCCCCAGGCCCAGGGGCCTCTGGAGGCTCCGGAGGCACTGGCGGCTCCTCGCGGGCCATCTCCATCTCCGCCAGGGCTGCGACACGCCAGACCTCTTGAGCCTCCAAGATGGCCCTCATGAGACGCTGGTGCGTAGCAGCCGCGTTTGGCAGGCCGTAAGGCATGCGCACGTAGCTGTGGGGTGGACCCTCGCAACGTCCCACTCGCGAGGGCCAGAGGCGCTCTTGAGACGCGGCTCGGTTGAGCCCTGGTATGTCGATGCAGACGCGCAACCCACCATCCTCGCCTGGATGGGGGGCCACAGTAGGTAGGCGGCGGCTGCCTCTCATGACCCTTGACTCCTGTAACTCCTCAATGGCCTTGCTGACGAACTCCTGAGGGTTTGGTCCTCCTTGCTCTGCTCCTTCTTGAGGGAAACATTCTTCGAAGCATGCCTCCACGTGGTGCCCGAGCGCCTCCCTCGTGACCTTGGCGATGTCGGCGGCCCTCCAGGGGAGAGCCCCCGAGCCCTGCCTGAGGAGGGCGCCGGGCACGCCTCCCTATGCGACGGAAGGAGGCTCCTCCTAGCCAGGCGCGGGACCTGAGGGGCCTTCCTCCTGAGGGGCCGGGCCGGTTAATGTCTTCTTCTTCTTGGGTGCGGCCTCGGGAAGCCTCCTGCCTCTGCGGTCTGGATCTTCCAGTGATGCGGCCTGAAAGGCTCGCTCCAGGGAGCACACTGCGTCCCTCTCTTCGCAGGGCACCGTGATGACCCCGCCGCTTCCTGGCATCTTGAGGACGTTGTAGCCGTGGTGGGTTACGGCCATGAACTTGGCCAGCGCCGGGTACCCGAGGATGGCGTTGTACGGTAGGCGAATGTGGGCGACGTCGAAGTCGATGAGCTCGGTGCGGTAGTTGTCGCGAGCCCCGAAGGAGACAGGAAGGCGGACCTGCCCTATCGGAACCTTGGAGCCGTCGGTGACTCCGGAGAAGGGCTTGGTTGGCTGAAGCTGACTGTAAGGCACTTGAAGATTGTTGAATGTTTCCACGGACAGGACGTTGAGCCCTGCCCCGCCGTCGATAAGGGTCCTTGTGACCAGCACGTTGCTGATGATTGGGGAACAAAGCATCGGGAGGACTCCGGCTGTGGCCGCGCACTTGAGCTGATCCGCTGAGCTGAACGTGATGGCGCACGCCGACCACTTGAGAGGGCACGTGGCCTCGAGCTTGGGGAGGACTGCATTCACTTCGCGGGCGAACTGCTTGAAGATGCGCTGAGAGGCTGGGGCTTGAGCTCCGCCCAGGATGCAGGCGATTGCGCGTGGTTCCTGGAAGCCCCCAGCCCCCTCGTCCTGATGACGGTCTTCATTTCTCCTTGGCTGCGGCGGCAGCGGAGGGAGGCCTGCGTTCCCTTGCGGGCGATCCTCGCGAGGCTGATCCCTCCAGCCTCCCTCGCGAGGCGGGTCCTGCCAGCGATCCTCGCGAGGTTGGTCGCGCCACCCTTGGCGCGGGCCGCGGTCTTCCCAGCGTCCTGCATTCCTTCGTCCTCCTCGGCCGTAGCCCCGGTCGCTGCGGTCGGGGCGTCTGCCAACCCTTCCTTCACACACGGCCCGGAGCTCTTGGCATTCATTTGTGTTGTGGGTGTGGAGGTCGTAGTTCACTTAGTACCGACTACCCTTGGAGGATTCGGGCTGATCTCTCCCCCGCTTGGTGTCTGGCTCGGCCGCGAGTACGGCAGCCCCCTTGCGCTTCACGTCCTTGGCCTTGGGCTTCTTCTCTTCGGGGTCCGCGGCAGGCAGCTCGAGGAGGGAGAGGCGCCCCTCCTCAGCCCTGGCGCACTTGGTCGCCAAGTTGAACAGCTCCAAGGAGGTGCACAGGTCTTCATGCATCGCCAGCTCCTCCTTCATCTTGACGTCGCGCACACCGTCGGAGAAGGCAGAGATGATGGCCTCCTCCGTTACCCTGGGGATCTTGAGGCACGCGTTGTTGAAGCGCTGGATGTACTTCTGCAGGGTTTCCCCTAGCTGCTGCTTGATACGGTGCATGTCGCTCACGGTGGGTGGCCGGTCGCGAGTACCCTGGAAGTTGGCAATGAAGCGGGTGTGCATCTCGTCCCAGGAAGAGATCGTGCCTGGGGCTAGATTCAGGAGCCAGGTGCGGGCTCCATCCTTGAGCGCCATGGGAAACCACTTCGCCATGACCTTTTTGTCTCCGTTGGCAGCCTCGATGCCCAACTCGTAGAGTTGGAGGAACTCCGCAGGGTCAGCCGTGCCATCGTAGCGAGGGGGCAGGTCTGGCTTGAACTTGCCGGGCCACGCGACGCTGCGCAGCTCGGAGATGAAGGTGCGGCAGCCCGCCGTGGCCACGGGGGGCCTTGGGCGACGGAGAGCTTCGTCCTGCGGGTCCCCATGCGCCGCGGCTGGGGGCAGCGCAGGGTCTTGATGTGCTGGAGCAGGGAGCGCTCGGGCAGCTCCTCGTGTGAATGTGGAGAAGGAAATCTTCGATCCATACTGCGGGGTCTGTTGTGCCATCATATGATTCGATGTTTACGGGTTTGAACCCTTCTAGGAATTCATGATCCATCACTTCGTAAGTGAAGCAGAGGGGGTGTGCGGCGCCTCTGTGCTGAGCTATGTGGCTACGCAATTCGAATTGGTCTAGGTTGCTGTGTTCGGCCCGGCCGGACTTGTTGATAATGTATCCGGCGTGACGGTCATCATCGCGCGCTGGGGCGCGCCCCCGTGATCCGTAGACCGATCTTGGCTGTTCTGCTTTGTTTTCCAGTATGTCTTGCAGGTCCTGCCTATTGACCCGGGCCGTAGTGTATTGGCGTGGGGTGGGGGCTGGTATTCGGGCTGATATGCCATTTTATCCCGGCCACGGGGTGGCCGGTCAGCCGTGCGGCGCTCGAGTCCGTATTCCTCGGCTGCCAGGACTTCAGTCCATCGATCTGTGAGCAGGTCTTGATCAGCCTGGAGTTGCTGCTGCTTCCTTTTCAGGATCCTCGCAGTGGCCATATGGCCGACGCTTGAAGCGCTCCTGCTCCATGGGATCCTCAGGCACGCCGAACTCGTCATCGCCTAGGCTAATCTCGTCTTCGGAGGGGGGCATGTAGTTGTCCTCCTTCGTATATCCGTCCGTCGCCTGTTCGTCTGGGCTGACCTGCTCATCTTCCTGCTCGGCCTGCTCGAAGGCGGGCTGATCAGGGTTGTATTCCTCTTCTGCACCATCCGGATTGTTTTTGTCTCCTGGGCCGGTATTGCTGTGGCGGAGCCTGGAGCGGTGTCGACGATGCCCATGCTTACTTTTTCTCTCTGAGGGGTTATCCTCCGTTGCCTTATCGCCATTGCTTTCCATTGGAGTGTCCACCATATATATATATATATATATATATATATATATATATATATATATATATATATATATATATATATATATATATATATATATATATATATCATATGAGGAGGTGGCTGTCCACCGCCCCGTGAGCGGTGGTTCCTGTTCTTCTCCTGCATCATCGTCCATACCGTCGATGTCTTCGGAGTCGAAGTCAAGCACGTCGGTTAAGTCATCGACCGTGGCAATGAAGTGGGTGGTGGATGGGCAACGAATTCCTTCGACGCCTGCTTCCCACTCGAGTCGGACATAGTTCGGCCGGGAGCCTCCTGACAAAGAGAGAGACTTTAATGAGTTCAACATGTCGCCAAAGGGTGAGTGCTGGAAGATATCCGCAGCGGTAAACTCCATTACCGGAGCCCAACCAGGCTCGGCGGGCTCGGGAGCGCGCGGGCTGGAACCTACAACCGGACACAAGTCCGGGGGTCCGGAGTCACAAGCTTCCTTAGAAGTGAGGCCTGTGTTCGGCTCTACTGCCGATGAGTGTGCGGCCTGCGGGGCGGGGTCCATCCCTCCGTCCTTAGGCAACGCAGCCTGCTCCGGAATTAGGCCCGGGGCTACAACAGGGGCAATATCCTGATCGTTGTCCGACAACAGGTCTAAGCTGTGCTCATCGTGACTGTCTGGTGCTCCTGGCGCAGGCCCGAATCCATCGAAGATCAAGTCTCCGCGAATGTCGGCCATGTAGTTCAAGTTTCTGAACCTGACCTGGTGGCCAGGGGCGTAGCCGTTGATCTGCTCAAGATGGCCAAGCGAGTTGGCCCGCAGTGCAAAGCCGCCGAACACGAAGATCTGTCCGGGGAGAAAAGTCTCGCCCTTGACCATGTTGTTGGCGATCGAAGGTGCCATCTAGCCTTGCAGCGACGACAAGAGGAACTCTCAATTAAAGCACCAATATCGGTGTCAAAACCGGCGGATCTCGGGTAGGGGGTCCCGATCTGTGCGTCTTAGGCTGATGGTAACAGGAAGCAAGGGACACAATCTTTACCCAGGTTCGGGCCCTCTCGATGGAGGTAAAGCCCTACTTCCTGCTTGATTAATATTGGTGAATTGAATAGTACAAGAGTAGATCTACCACGAGATCGTAGAGGCTAAACCCTAGAAGCTAGCCTATGATGATTATGATTGTAATTGTGATCGGACTTCTAAGGACTAACCTCTCCGATTTATATAGACACCGGAGAGGGCTAGGGTTTACATGGAGTCAGTTACAAGGAAGGAAATACAATATCCGGATCACCAAGCTTGCCTTCCAAGCAAAGGAGAGTCCCATCCGGACACGGGCCGGAGTCTTGAGTCTTGTATCTTCACGCTCCAATAGTCCAGACGATGTATATAGTCCGGCTGTCCGGATACCCCCTTATCCAGGACTCCCTCACCTTCCTTTTTAGGAACGCAATGGACATGGCTTACCCATTCACTATGAGCAATGGGATAAATAATACCTGCTTCAAGGAGCTTTAGTATCTCCTTTCTTACCACTTCCTTCATCTTGGGATTTAGTCGTCGTTGAGGATCTCTAACAGGTTTGGCATCTTTCTCCACTGTAATTTTGTGTTGGCATAATGTGGGACTAATGCCCTTAAGATCATCCAGAGTATATCCAATAGTTGCTCGGTGCTTTTTCAGAGTTTTCAATAATCTTTCTTCTTCTTGCTCTGAAAGGCTAGCACTAATAATAACATGATATATTTTATTTTCATCAAGATAAGCATACTTAAGATTATCAGGTAATGGTTTGAGTTCAAACACGGGATCACCCTTGGGTGGAGGGGGATCCCCAAGAATTTCAACGGGAAGGTTATGTTTCAGCATAGGTTCCTGTTTAAGGAACACTTCATCTATTTCCCTTCTTTCCTTCATAAACATATTGTTTTCATGGTCTAGCAAATATTGTTCTAACGGATCAGTAGGAGGCACGGCAATGGAAGCAAGACCAATAATCTCATCCTTACTAGGTGGTTCGCTATCACGAGGTTGTCTAGGAAACTTAGCAAAATTAAACTCATGAGACATACCATCTATGCCAACGGTGACAATATCTTTTTCACAATCAGTCTTAGCACTAGCTGTATTCAAGAAGGGTCTACCAAAAATAATGGGACAAAAATCATCTTGTGGGGAACCAAGGACAAGAAAATAAGCAGGTTATTTAATCTTCCCGCACAAAACTTCAACATATCTAACAATCCCAAAGGGTTTAATGGTATCCCTATTAGCAAGCTTAATAGTAACATCAATGTCTTCTAGTTCAATGGGTGCAATGTCATGCATAATTTCTTCATATAAGGTACAAGGTATTGCACTAGCACTAGAACCCATATCACATAAGCCATGATAACAATGATATCCTATTTTAACAGAAATAACAGGCATGCCTATGACAGGTCTATGTATCTTAGTATCTGGTCTAGCGATATTAGCAGTCTCACCACAGAAATAAATAACATGCCCATCTAAATCATCATCCAAGAGATCTTTAACCATAGCAATACTAGGTTCAACATTAATTTGCTGAGGAGGTGTATAAGTCCTAGTATTACTCTTATGAACAACAATCGAAGCTTTAGCATCATCCTTTATCCTAACAGGAAAAGGAGGTTTTTCAACATAAGCAGTAGGAACAATAGGATCACTATAGGTAACATCAACTATAGTCTTTTCTTCGACTGTAATAGGTGCAATTACTTTCACTTCAACAGGAGGATTATATTTAAACCACTTCTCTTTAGGGAGATCAACGTGAGTAGCAAAAGATGCACAGAAAGAAGCTACTATCTCAGAGTCAAGTCCATACTTAGCGCTAAATCCACGAAAAGCATCGGTATCCATAAAAGATTTAACACAATCGAACTTAGGTTCATACCTAACTCCTTACCATCATCGGAACCCCAATCTTGAGAGTCCCATTTGAAATCAATAGTCTTCAGCATATAAGGAACATCATAGGAAGTATCGAGCAGGTTGCGATTATCAAGAGAAAGCCGAGCATAAAAGTTTTCAATAATCATTTCCCGAGAGAGCTCATGATTGGGGCATGAATATAACATTGACTTAAGCCTGCCCCAAGCTTGAGCGATGCTTTCTCCTTCGCGAGGCCAGAAATTATATATGTAATTACGATCACGATGAACAAGATGCATAGGATAGAACTTCTGGTGAAATTCCAACTTCAATCGCTTATAATTCCAAGATCTCTTATCATCACATAACGTATACCATGTCAATGCATCTCCCTTCAAAGATAAAGGGAAGACCTTCCTTTTGACAACATCATCGGGAATACCTGCAAGCTTAAATTATCCACAAACTTCATCCACAAAGATAAGGTGTAAATCGGGATGCAATGTTCCATCTCCTGCAAATTGATTAGCTAGCAGTTTCTCTATCATACCCGAAGGAATCTCAAAGTAAATATTTTCATAAAGTTCAGTAGGTTGAGGAGCAACTCTTTGCTCTTCTGGTCGGGGTGAAGATACCCCGAACAAGCCCCTCAAAGGATTAGTTCCCATAGTGATAATTAACAGAAAATTTCAGCACACTATATAAATGTTTCCTTACCAAGTTCCACTCACCAAAAGCGCTACACTCCCCGACAACGGTGCCAGAAAAGAGTCTTGATGACCCACAAGTGTAAGGGATCTATCGTAGTCCTTTCGATAAGTAAGAGTGTCGAACCCAACGAGGAGCAGAAGGGAATGATAAGCGGTTTTCAGTAAGGTTTTCTCTGCAAGCACTGAAATTGTAGGTGATAGATAGTTTTGTGATAAGATAAATAGTAACAAGTAACAAGTAAATAAAGTAAATAAAGTGCAGCACGGTGGCCCAATCCTTTATGTAGCAAAGGATAAGCCTGGACAATTTGTAATAATGAGAAAGGAGCTCCCGAGGACACATGGGAATTATCGTCAAGCTAGTTTTCATCAGGTTCATATGATTCGCGTTCGGTACTTTGATAAATTGATATGTGTGTGGACCAGTGCTTGGGTACTTCCCTTACTTGGAAAAGCATCCCACTTATGATTAACCCCTATTGCAAGCGTCCGCAACTACAAAAGAAGTATTAAGGTAAACCTAACCACAACATTAAACATATGGATCCAAATCAGCCCCTAACGAAGTAACGCATAAACTAGGGTTTAAGCTTCTGTCACTGTCGGTGTCAAAATCGGTGGATCTCGGGTAGGGGGTCCCGAGCTGTGCGTCTAGGCGGATGGTAACAGGAGACAAGGGACACGATGTTTTTACCCAGGTTCGGGCCCTCTCGATGGAGGTAAAACCCTACTCCTGCTTGATTGATATTGATGATATGGGTAGTACAAGAGTAGGTCTACCACGAGATCAAGGAGGCTAAACCCTAGAAGCTAGCCTATGGTATGATTGTTATGTGTCCTATGGACTAAAACCCTCTGGTTTATATAGACACCGGAGAGGGCTAGGGTCACACAGAGTCGGTTACAATGGTAGGAGATCTACATATCCGTATCGCCAAGCTTGCCTTCCACGCCAAGGAAAGTCCCATCCGGACATGGGATGAAGTCTTCAATCTTGTATCTTCATAGTCTTGGAGTCCGGCCAATGATGATAGTTCGGCTATCCGGACACCCCCTAGTCCAGGACTCCCTCAGTAGCCCCTGAACCAGGCTTCAATGACGACGAGTCCGGCGCGCATATTGTCTTCGGAATTGCAAGGCGGGTTCCTCCTCCGAATAATTCATAGAAGATCGTGAACACTAGGATAGTGTCCGGCTCTGTAACAGAAATTCCACATACCACCATAGAGAGAATAATATTTACACAAGTTCAATCTGCTGATGTATTTCGTGGCGTGACGTCACACCACGGCCAAGCCTTTACTCGAATCATTTTTGTCATACCACCTTAGCACGTTTAGCGAAGCGGTTTCCTTGGCACGTCTTGTCAAAGCAGAGATCGTGTCCCCTTATTCCGGGATTCTCATTAATACGGACGTGGGTAACCCAACCGCGCCATTGATTGTGGCACTTGGGAGATAAGCGAGTTTTACCAGGCTGGTGGGGACGCACAGTTTCGTCTGCCCATACATAAGGGGATAAGGATCCACCTTTTTACCTACGCCTTCTTCCTCCTTTGCTTATCCATCTCCGCGCACTCGAGCTCCAGCGCCCAAGTCCGCACATCTCACCTCAACCTTCTCCAACCATGTCCGGAGCGGGAGGCAAGTGGATGGCCTCCTCCGCCACGAAGGGGCACATCAAGAAGCTGCGCAAGGCCGGATATTTGTCCAACGATATCGCGCACCGACTCCCCGACGAGGGGCAGCTCGTCCCCACCCTCGGGCCCCATGAGAGGGTGGTATTCCTTCCCCATTTCCTCCGCGGACTGGGCTTCCCACTTCACCCCTTTGTCCGGGGCTCATGTTCTACTATGGCCATGATTTCCATGATCTGGCCCCGAATTTTATCCTCAATATTTCGGCGTTCATCGTCGTGTGCGAGGCCTTCCTCTGCATCCAGCCCCACTTCGGCTTATGGCTAAAGACCTTCAATGTCAAGACGAAGGTTGTAAAGGGAAGCCAAGCGGAGTGCGGAGGCGCCATGGTGGGCAAGATGGCCAACGTCACCTGGCTCGAGGGCGCCTTCGTGGAAACTATCAAAGGGTGGCAATCGGGGTGGTTCTACATCACCGAGCCGTGTGACCCTGAATGGGTAGCGGCCCCCGAATTCAGATCTGGCATCCCCACGCGGCTCACCTCCTGGAAAGAGAAGGGCCTGCCGTGGGGCGATTCGGAAGAGCTGACCGGACTCCAATCCTGTGTCCCAACCCTGGTGAACAAGAAGCTCAAGCTTGTCAACGTAATCGAGGTCATGCTCATCCGCCGGATTCTCCCCTGCCAACAGCGGGACTTCAACTTGTGGGAGTTCGATCCGACACAACACCAGACTTTGAGCGAGATCTTCGACACTACGTATGAAGAGGCCTAGAGGGTGCTGTTCAAGGGTGCCGAGGCTCCCGTATCCGCTACCGAAGATTGCGGATTCAGCTCGCAGTGTCCGGCTGGCGAGGTAAGCTATGTTATACTTTATGGGACACTTGCTTTTCATAGTTTGACCCTATGCGGGATCTAAACTCCCAATACCTTTAATAGGCCTGGCAGAAGACGTCCGGACAGGTTAACTGTCCGGCTCCCCTTCCAGAAGACCCAGCGGATGCCCGTTTGACAGGGCTGCTGGTCCCGGCGCCATACGTGGTGCCGGAGAGGAAGGCCAAGAAGAAGGCCACGGGAACCCGGAGGAGTTCCCGGCGTCAGGTGTTATCGGATTCATCGTCCGATGACTCCAAGGCGGACTCCTCCCACGAGGACGAGGAGGAGAAGAAAGAGGCCTCTCCCCCAGCGGGGGGGGGGGGGAGAAGAAAAGGAAGGCTTCCCCAACGGGGGAGGCCGAAGGGTCCAAGAAGGGAAGGACCATTCCCCCAGACTGTTCCACCAACGCCGACGACGGCGATGAGGAGTGGCCCTCAAGGGCCAAGCCCCTGGCGAGATCGTAAGTATCCGGACTCCTAAATAACTCATAATTTTTCTTTTTGTCGCATGGTGTCTTTCTAACGCCACATACAACCCTGTAGTCCGCCCAAGGACGTTCTTCCCGCTTCGTCGAGCGGGTCCTTGGGTACGTCGGATGTGAATAGCACTTCACTTCCGACCGCCTCCTCCCCTCGTGACGCCGACGACGCCGAGGTGGGATCCCAGGAAGGGACCCACCAGGAGGAGGAGGCCCCAGAGGTGCCACGGGGCAACCTCCCGGACTTTGAACCGGACTCCGCACCGGAACCTTCAGTGGTTCCGGAGTTCGGCGGGTGACCCCTTCGTAAGAAGGGCAAGACTGTCACGCCGGTGACCTCTGTCCAACCGGAGGCGCCGGATAACTTGCTGGAAGCGCTCAATGGCACTTCCATCGATGAGGAACACCGCATCATCATGAGTGCGGTGATTCTGAAAGTTCAGTCCGCCAAGAGCGGGCTGACCAAAGCCTGAAGCAGCCTTCTAACAGGCTTTGAG
This sequence comes from Triticum dicoccoides, assembly GCF_002162155.2. Lineage (NCBI taxonomy): Eukaryota > Viridiplantae > Streptophyta > Magnoliopsida > Poales > Poaceae > Triticum > Triticum dicoccoides. The sequence continues at coordinate 234,689,225 of NC_041391.1, forward strand.
GTAAGGATCTTTTTTAAGATATGTAAAGTAATACCGCATAGACAGTAGCCCCTGATGCTTAGTTCGGTGTTCGGAAAGAAAAGCCGAGCTGAGGATCTAAAAAGATATACGCAGGAGTCTAACACAAATATGTCAATATGGGAATGCAGGCTGCACTGCTGACCTCTGCCGCACTTACTACGAAGGTTAATGCCTTAAAGAAGAGCCTCGAGCGGTCCGAGGGCGAGCTCGGCCGTGCCAAGAAGCAGCTCGAGGATAAGGAAGGTAATTAACACCTTATTAAAGTTGTACCTTATAAAAAAGGATTTGGTTGCAAAAAATGACAGGAATAACATGGGTATTGCAGGGGCCACAAAAGAGGTGGCAACCCTGAAGGAGGCGGTGTCCGCGTCCGAGCGCAATGCGGCCGCGGAACACACAGAGCGAGAGAAGCAGGAGGCGCGGGTGGTGGAGGTTCAGCAAGAGCTCCAGGCTCTCGTGGAAAAACATGAGGATTTGGAGCGTGACTCGAAGACTCGAGAGTCCGAGCTTGCGTCCGCTCTTGAGAGTGCCAAAGCCGCTAAGGCCGAAGCCCAAAAGGCCCTCCAGGAAATCGAGGCGGTGAAGAAGATAGCGGCGGGTAAGGAATTCTTCATGCAAAGCAAGCATGTAAAAGTGAATTACCTGTTACTTACCCGAATTCAGAGCTCTCCAGGAGCCTTCGCAGATCTGCCCTGCAGCATGTCCGATGCTGCCGCATTCTATAGAGCCGAGGAGGGGAGCTCGACGGAGAAGGTGTTCTGGTCTCAGTATGCTGAGGCCGGACATCCGGTGCCCCTGAGCGACCAGCTGAAGCAGCTGGTCGAGCTCCACAAGGCGGCCGAACAGGCCATGAAGGGCCTTATAGTTCGGCTATGGCCCAAGGAAGCCATGCCTGGGAGCTACTTCGGTCTGGTGCGGCGGCTGGTGGACGCCTGTCCATGGGTTGATGTCATCAAGCATTCCGCCTGCATTGAAGGTGCCCGTCGGGCCCTCGCCCGTGCTAAGGTGCATTGGGGCAGGATGGACACCAAGAAGCTTGTGATGGATGTGCTGTTGGAAATATGCCCTAGAGGCAATAATAAATTGATTATTATTATATTTCCTTGTTCATGATAATCGTTTATTATCGATGCTATAATTGTATTGATAGGAAACTCAGATACATGTGTGGATACATAGACAACACCATGTCCCTAGTAAGCCTCTAGTTGACTAGCTCGTTGATCAATAGATGGTTACGGTTTCCTGACCATGGACATTGGATGTCATTGATAACGGATCACATCATTGGAAGAATGATGTGATGGACAAGACCCAATCCTAAGCCTACCACAAAGATCGTAGTTCGTATTCTAAAGCTTTTCTAATGTCAAGTATCATTTCCTTAGACCATGAGATTGTGCAACTCCCGGATACCGTAGGAGTGCTTTGGGTGTGCCAAACGTCACAACGTAACTGGGTGGCTATAAAGGTACATTACAGGTATCTCCGAAAGTGTCTGTTGGGTTGGCACGAATCGAGACTGGGATTTGTCACTCCGTGTAAACGGAGAGGTATCTCTGGGCCCACTCGGTAGGACATCATCATAATGTGCACAATGTGACCAAGGGGTTGATCATGGGATGATGTGTTACGGAACGAGTAAAGAGACTTGCCGGTAACGAGATTGAACAAAGTATCGGGATACCGACGATCGAATCTCGGGCAAGTATCGTACCGATAGACAAAGGGAATTGTATACGGGATTGATTAAGTCCTTGACATCATGGTTCATCCGATGAGATCATCTTGGAACATGTGGGAGCCAACATGGGTATCCAGATCCCGCTGTTGGTTATTGACCAGAGAACATCTCGGTCATGTCTGCATGTCTCCCGAACCCGTAGGGTCTACACACTTAAGGTTCGATGACGCTAGGGTTATAAAGGAAGCTTGTATGTGGTTACCGAATGTTGTTCGGAGTCACGGATGAGATCCCGGACGTCACGAGGAGTTCCGGAATGGTCCGGAGGTAAAGATTTATATATAGGAAGTCCTATTTCGGCCATTGGGACAAGTTTCAGGGTCATCGGTATTGTACCGGGACCACCGGAACTGTCCCGGGGGCCCACCTGCCCTGGGGGGCCACATGGGCTGTAGGGGGTGCGCCTTGGCCTACATGGGCCAAGGGCACCAGCCCCAAGAGGCCCATGCGCCTAGGGAACCCTAAAAGGAAGAGTCCCAAGGAGGGAAGGCACCTCCTAGGTGCCTTGGGGGGGAGGGACTCCTCCCCTGGCCGCCGCCCCCTAGGAGATTGGATCTCCTAGGGCTGGCGCACCCCCCCTTGGGATCCCTATATATAGTGGGGGTAGAGGGCCTCTTGAGACACACCTTTTGCCTTTGGTGCAGCCCCTCCCTCTCTCCCAAGTTCATCTCCTCTTCTGCGGTGCTTGGCGAAGCCCTGCAGGATAGCCACGCTCCTCCATCACCACCATGGCGTTGTGCTGCTGCTGGATGGAGTCTTCCTCAACCTCTCCCTCTCTCCTTGCTGGATCAAGGCGTGGGAGACGTCACCGGGCTGCACGTGTGTTGAACGCAGAGGTGTCGTGCGTTCGGCACATGGTCATCGGTGATTTGAATCACGACGAGTACGACTCCATCAACCCCGTTCTCTTGAACGCTTCCGCTTAGCGATCTACAAGGGTATGTAGATGCACTCTCCTTCCCTCGTTGCTAGATTACTTCATGGATTGATCTTGGTGATGCGTAGAAAATTTTGAATTTCTGCTACGTTCCCCAACAGTGGCATCATGAGCTAGGTCTATGCGTAGTTTCTATGCACGAGTAGAACACAAAGTAGTTGTGGGCGTTGATTTTGTTCGATGTGCTTGCCTAGTCTTATCTTGATTCGGCGGCATCGTGGGATGAAGCGGCCCGGACCGACCTTACACGTACTCTTACGTGAGACAGGTTCCACTGACTGACATGCACTAGTTGCATAAGGTGGCTAGCGGGTGTCTGTCTCTCCTACTTTATTCGGATCGAATTCGATGAAAAGGGTCCTTATGAAGGGTAAATAGCAATTGGCATATCACGTTGTGGTTTTGCGTAGGTAAGAAACGTTCTTGCTAGAAACCCATAGCAGCCACGTAAAACATGCAAACAACAATTAGAGGACGTCTAACTTGTTTTTGCAGGGTATGTTATGAGATGTGATATGGCCAACAAGAATGTGATGAATGATATGTGATGTATGAGATTGATCATGTTCTTGTAATAGGAATCACGACTTGCATGTCGATGAGTATGACAACCGGCAGGAGCCATAGGAGTTGTCTTAATTTATTGTATGACCTGCGTTTCATTGAACAACGCCATGTAATTACTTTACTTTATTGCTAACCGGTAGCCATAGTAGTAGAAGTAATAAGTTGGCGAGACAACTTCATGGAGACACGATGATGGAGATCATGATGATGGAGATCATGGTGTCATGCCGGTGACGATGATGATCATGGAGCCCCGAAGATGGAGATCAAAAGGAGCAAAATGATATTGGCCATATCATGTCACTATTTGATTGCATGTGATGTTTATTATGTTTATGCATCTTGTTTACTTAGAACGACGGTAGTAAATAAGATGATCCCTTACACCAATTTCAAGAAGTGTTCTCCCCTAACTGTGCACCGTTGCTACAGTTCGTCGTTTCGAAGCACCACGTGATGATCGGGTGTGATAGATCCTTACGTTCACATACAACGGGTGTAAGACAGATTTACACATGCAATACACTTAGGGTTAACTTGACGAGCCTAGCATGTACAGACATAGCCTCGGAACATGGAGACCGAAAGGTCGAGCATGAGTCGTATAGTAGATACGATCAACATGAAGATGTTCACCGATGATGACTAGTCCGTCTCATGTGATGATCGGACACGGCCTAGTTGACTCGGATCATGTGATCACTTAGATGACCAGAGGGATGTCTATCTGAGTGGGAGTTCATAAGATGAACTTAATTATCCTGAACATAGTAAAAAAAGACCTTTTGCAAATTATGTCGTAGCTCGCGCTTCAGTTCTACTGTTTAGATATGTTCCTAGAGAAAATTTAGTTGAAAGTTGATAGTAGCAATTATGCGGACTAGGTCCGTAGACTGAGGATTGTCCTCATTGCTTCATAGAAGGCTTATGTCCTTAATGCACCGCTCAGTGTGCTGAACCTCGAACGTCGTCTGTGGATGTTGCGAACATCTGACATACACATTTTGATAACTACGTGATAGTTCAGTTAAACGGTTTAGAGTTGAGGCACCGAAGATGTTTTTGAAACGTCGCGAAATATATGAGATGTTTTGAGGGCTGAAATTGGGATTTCAGGCTCGTGCCCACGTCAAGAGGTATAAGACCTCCGACGATTTTCTTAGCCTACAAACTAAGGAGAAAAGCTCAATTGTTGTGCTTGTGCTCAGATTGTCTGAGTACAACAATCGCTTGAATCGAGTGGAAGTTGATCTTCCAGATGAAATAGTGATGGTTCTCCAAAGTCATTACCACCAAGCTGCTAGAGCTTCGTGATGAACTATGATATATCAGGGACATATATGATGATCCTTGAGATATTCATGATGTCTGACACCACGAAAGTAGAAATCAAGAAGGAGCATCAATTGTTGATGGTTGGTGAAACCACTAGTTTTAAGAAGGGCAAGGGCAAGAAGGGATACTTCATGAAACGGCAATTCAGCTGCTGCTCTGGTGAAGAAACCCAAGGTTGAACCCAAACCCGAGACTAAGTGCTTCTGTAATAAGGGGAACAGCCACTGGAGCAGAATTACCCTAGATACTTGGTAGATGATAAGGCTGGCAAGGTCGATAGAAGTATATTGGATATACATTATGTTAATGTGTATTTTACTAGTACTCCTAGTAGCACCAGGGTATTAAGATACCGGTTCGGTTGCTAAGTGTTAGTAACTCGAAATAAAAGAAGCTACGGAATAAACGGAGACTAGATAAAGGTGAGCTAACGATATGTGTTGGAAGTGTTTCCAAGTTTGATGTGATCAAACATCGCACGCTCCCTCTACCATCAAGATTAGTATTAAACCTGAATAATTGTCATTTGGTGTTTGCGTTGAGCATAGACATGATTGGATTATGTCTATCGCAATACGGTTATTCATTTAAGGAGAATAATGGTTACTCTATTTATTTGAATAACACCTTCAATGGTCTTGCACCTAAAGGAATGGTTTATTGAATCTCGATCGTAGTGATACACATTTTCATGCCAAAAGATATAAGATAGTAATGATAGTACCACCTACTTGTGGCACTGCCACGTAAGTCATATCGGTATAAAATGCATGAAGAAGCTCCATGTTGATGGATCTTTGGACTCACTCGTTTTTGAAAAGTTTGAGACATGCGAACCATGTCTATTGGTGTATATGCATGAAGAAACTCCATGCAAATGGACCGTTTGGACTCACTTGATTTTGAATCACTTGAGATATGCAAATCATACCACATGGGCAAGATGACTGAAAAGCCTCGTTTTCAGTAAGATGGAACAAGATAGCAACTTGTTGGAAGTAACACATTTTGATGTGTGCAGTCCAATGAGTGCTGAGGCATGCAGTGAATATCGTTATGTTCTTACTTCACAAATGATTTGAGTAGATGTTGAGAATATTTACTTGATGAAACACAAGTCTGAATTATTGAATGGTTCAAGTAATTTCAGAGTGAAGTAGAAGATCATTGTGAGAAGAGGATAAAATGTCTATAATATGATCATAGAGATGAATATCTGAGTTACGAGTTTTGGCACACAATTAAGACATTGTGGAAATTGTTTCGCAATTAATACCGCCTGGAACACCATAGTGTGATGGTGTGTCCGAACATCATAGTTGCACCCTATTGGATATGGTGCGTACCATGATGTCTCTTATCGAATTACCACTATTGTTCATGGGTTAGGCATTAGAGACAACCACATTCACTTTAAATAGGGCACCACGTAATTTCGATGAGATGACACCGTATGAACTATGGTTTAGAGAAACCTAAGTTGTCGTTTCTTAAAGGTTTGGGGCTGCAACACTTATATGAAAAGTTTCAGGATTGATAAGCTCGAACCCAAAGAGGATAAAATACATCTTCATAGGACACCCAAAACAGTTGGGTATACCTCGTAATTCAGATCCGAAAGCAATATGGATTGTTTCTTGAGTCGGGTCCTTTCTCGAGGAAAGGTTTCTCTCGAAAGAATTGAGTGGGAGGATGGTGGAAACTTGATGAGGTTATTGAACCGTCTCTTCAACTAGTGTATAGCGGGGCACAAAGAGTTGTTCCTGTGGCACCTACACCAATTGAAGTGGAAGCTTATGATAGTGATCATGAAACTTCAGATCAAGTCACTCCCAAACCTCGTGGGATGACAAGGATGCGTACTACTTCAGAGTGGTACGTAATCCTGTCTTGGAAGTCATGTTGCTAGACAACAATGAACCTACGAGCTATGGAGAAGCGATGGTGGGCCCGGATTCCGATAAATGGCTCGAGGCCATAAAATCCGAGAGAGGATCCATGTATGAAAACAAAGTGTAGACTTTGGCAGAACGGCTCGATGGTCGTAATGCTGTTGAGTACAGATGGATTTTAAAAGGAAGACAGACAATGATGGTAAGTGTCACCATTAAGAAAGCTCGACTTGTCGTTAAGATGTTTTCCGACAAGTTCAAGGAGTTGACTACGATGAGACTTTCTCACCCGTAGTGATGCTAAGAGTCTGTTGAAATTATATTAGCGATTACTGCATTATTTATGAAATCTTGCAGATAGGATGCAAAAACATTGTTTCCTCGATGATTTTCTTGAGGAAAGGTTGTATGTGATACAACCGGAAGGTTTTGTCAATCCTGAAAGATGCTAATAAGTATGCAAAGCTCCAGCTATCCTTCTGAGGACTGGAGTAAGCATCTCGGAGTTGGAATGTATGCTTTGATGAGATGATCAAAGATTTTGGGTGTATACAAAGTTTATGAGAAACTTGTATTTCCAAAGAAGTGAGTGGGAGCACTATAGAATTTCTGATGAGTATATGTTGTTGACATATTGTTGATCAGAAATGACGTAGAATTTCTGGAAAGCATATAGGGTTATTTGGAAAGTGTCTTTCAATGGAAAGCCTGGATTAAGCTACTTGAGCATTGAGCATCAAGATCTATAAGGATAGATCAAAACGCTTAATGGTACTTTCAAATGAGCACATACCTTGACATGATCTTGAAGGTATTCAAGATGGATCAGTCAAAGGAGTTCTTGCCTGAGTGGTAAGGTATGAAGTTAAGACTTAAAGCTCGACCATGGCAGAATAGAGAGAAAGGACGAAGGTCGTCCCTATGCTTAAGACATAGGCTCTACAGTATGCTATGCTGTGTACCGCACCTGAAATGTGCCTTGCCATGAGTCAGTCAAGGGGTACAAGAGTGATCTAAGAATGGATCATAGGACAACGGTCAAAGCTATCCTTAGTAACTAGTGGACTAAGGAATTTTCTCGATTATGGAGGTGGTAAAAGAGTTCGTCGTAAAGGGTTATGCCGATGCAAACTTTGACACTAATCCAGATTATTCTGAGTAGTAAACTGGATTCGTATAGTAGAACAGTTATTTGGAATAGCTCCAAATATAGCGTAGTAGCTGCATCTACAAGATGACATAGAGATTTGCGAAGTACATACGGATCTGAAAGATTTAGACCCATTGACTATAACATCTCTCACAAGCATAACATGATCAAACCCAGAACTCATCGAGTGTTAATCACATGGTAAATGTGAACTAGATTATTGACTCTAGTGAACTCTTTGGGTGTTAGTCACATGGGGATGTGACCTTGAGTGTTAATCACATATCGATGTGAACTAGATTATTGACTCTAGTAAACTCTTTGGGTGTTAGTCACATGGGGATGTGACCTTGAGTGTTAATCACATAGCGATGTGAACTGGATTATTGACTCTAGTGCAAGTGGGAGACTGTTGGAAATATGCCCTAGAGGCAATAATAAATTGATTATTATTATATTTCCTTGTTCATGATAATCGTTTATTATCCATGCTATAATTGTATTGATAGGAAACTCAGATACATGTGTGGATACATAGACAACACCATGTCCCTAGTAAGCCTCTAGTTGACTAGCTCGTTGATCAATAGATGGTTACGGTTTCCTGACCATGGACATTGGATGTCATTGATAACAGATCACATCATTGGAAGAATGATGTGATGGACAAGACCCAATCCTAAGCCTAGCACAAAGATCGTAGTTCGTATGCTAAAGCTTTTCTAATGTCAAGTATCATTTCCTTAGACCATGAGATTGTGCAACTCCCGGATACCGTAGGAGTGCTTTGGGTGTGCCAAACGTCACAACATAACTGGGTGGCTATAAAGGTACATTACAGGTATCTCCGGAAGTGTCTGTTGGGTTGGCACGAATCGAGACTGGGATTTGTCACTCCGTGTAAACGGAGAGGTATCTCTAGGCCCACTCGGTAGGACATCATCATAATGTGCACAATGTGACCAAGGGGTTGATCACAGGATGATGTGTTATGGAACGAGTAAAGAGACTTGCCGGTAACGAGATTGAACAAGGTATCGGGATACCGACGATCGAATCTCGGGCAAGTATCGTACCGATAGACAAAGGGAATTGTATACGGGATTGATTAAGTCCTTGACATCGTGGTTCATCCGATGAGATCATCGTGGAACATGTGGGAGCCAACATGGGTATCCAGATCCCGCTGTTGGTTATTGACCGAAGAACATCACGGTCATGTCTGCATGTCTCCCGAACCCGTAGGGTCTACACACTTAAGGTTCGATGATGCTAGGGTTATAAAGGAAGCTTGTATGTGGTTACCGAATGTTCTTTGGAGTCTCGGATGAGATCCCGGACGTCACGAGGAGTTCCGGAATGGTCCGGAGGTAAATATTTATATATAGGAAGTCCTGTTTCGGCCATCGGGACAAGTTTCGGGGTCATCGGTATTGTACCGGGACCACCGGAAGGGTCTCAGGGGCCCACCGGGTGGGGCCACCTGCCCCGGGGGGCCACATGGGCTGTAGGGGGTGTGCCTTGGCCTACATGGGCCAAGGGCACTAGCCCCAAGAGGCCCATGCGCCTAGGGAACTCTAAAAGGAAGAGTCCCAAGGAGGGAAGGCACCTCCTAGGTGCCTTGGGGGGAGGGACTCCTCCCCTGGCCGCCGCCCCCTAGGAGATTGGATCTCCTAGGGCTGGCGCACCCCCCCTTGGGATCCCTATATATAGTGGGGGTAGAGGGCCTCTTGAGACACACCTTTTGCCTTTGGTGCAGCCCCTCCCTCTCTCCCAAGTTCATCTCCTCTTCTGCGGTGCTTGGCGAAGCCCTGCAGGATAGCCACGCTCCTCCATCACCACCATGGCGTTATGCTGCTGCTGGATGGAGTCTTCCTCAACCTATCCCTCTCTCCTTGCTGGATCAAGGCGTGGGAGATGTCACCGGGCTGCACGTGTGTTGAACGCGGAGGTGCCGTGCGTTCGGCACTTGGTCATCGGTGATTTGAATCACGACGAGTACGACTCCATCAACCCCGTTCTCTTGAATGCTTCCGCTTAGCGATCTACAAGGGTATGTAGATGCACTCTCCTTCCCTCGTTGCTAGATTACTCCATGGATTGATCTTGGTGATGCGTAGAAAATTTTGAATTTCTGCTACGTTCCCCAACACGTGCCGCCGCCGGGCAAGGAGTATCGCACGCCCGAGATGTATTATAAGGGTGTCCTGAAGGGTGCCCGCATTATTGCGGGTGAGTGCTCCAAAGATGTAATCTTTGATTAGACTCGCGTTTTGTTATCCTGTGCGCTGAAAACTTTGTTCATATGCGCTAAGCAACTTTTGTTAATTTAAAATATTACCTTTTGTGCGGCCGTTTATCAAATCTGAGAGATGGCAAGTCGTTGGCTTCAGCCCCCATGCCACGAGTGCTGGGGTGTTCGGGATAAACTTGAGCGCTCTTGTTCCCATTTTTGGGTCCTTCTAGGGAGGCGCTCAACACAACGAACTAGGCAACCGAACTTATAATGCTTGAACACTCTCACTTAGCCATATAATTCTATAATTTTAAATTTCGGCGAAGCCCCTAGTGTTCGGAAGGCTGGCTATCCACGCCTGGGCCGGACAAAGCCGGTTCCTCGCTCTAGGCGGCATAAGTCTTTAGGGACTCGAAAAAACCTCTCGAACAGCGACCGGCTCTCGCCCCATCATGACGGTCAGTTTTAGCTTTCTCCACTGAGGTGCTCACCCAGCTCAACTAGGGCACAATCGCAGTGGTTCTCCCAGTGCTACCTTAGCCGATATAACGGAACGTAAGGTACCAAAACATGGGAGCCAGGCAAACCCAACTATTGACCCAAGACATGATTCGGAGCCGATGCATATAATGCTATAAGTTTGGGGTGCCGCACTTGTGAAAGTGTTCGGACTTATCACACCATAATATGGGGAACTTAAGCCCCTGGTGTATTTAGCCGTACCGAAAGTGTACGGATGCAACATGTCATAAGTGAACATATGTATAAAAAGGGAATACCCTGATAAAAAGATGCATTATTTATTCAAAAATTCTGCAATGAGTGTAGGACGATACAAATAGTGCAATAAGCAAGGGGTGGGACTGTTTAACATGTCCCCCTCCAGGGGTAGGCTGCGGAATGGTATGTAAAACAGGCATAATGCTCGTAATGGAGACCACCTGGATACTCGTCATAGCTTTTCTGCTTCCCTGGCTGTTGCATCATTAGTTCGGCAGATCCATTGCCGGACAGGGCTTCTGAAAACGGAGTCCTGAGAATAAAAGAGGAAAGAAAGAAAAAATAAAAATAATAATTACCAATTCGGGAGCCCCTGGTGTGGTTGATCCGCACTCTGGGTCTGCCGTGGTCGTGCCCATTCCCCTATGCCATGGTATCTCCAGGGCGTAATGATGTACGCGTGGCACTGATCTTGCGATGTCGCGAGGGCTGGGGTTGGGGCCGCATTGGTACGCGTGCTCGGAACGTGCCAGGTGGTCTTGTTGTAGGTTACTCCGGGCGCGCTTGACGGTGTCCGGTCGCTTAACGGCCGGACTCGATAATTGCCTTAAGAGTTTGCTCTGTACTTCCGCCGCGAGAGCCGCTGTATGCTACTCCGTACGGAGAGATCGTTCAGTGTTTCCGTTGACCGTAATAACTCCTCGAGGGCCTGGCATCTTGAGCTTGAGGTATGCGTAGTGCTGCACCGCATTGAACTTTGCGAATGCGGTTTGTCCGAGCAGTGCATGATAGCCACTGTGGAACGGGACTATGTCGAAGATTAACTCCTCGCTTCGAAAGTTATCCGGGGATTCGAAGACCACCTCCAGTGTAACTGAGCCTATACAATTGGCCTCTACACCTGGTATGACGCCTTTGAAGGTCGTCTTTTTGGGTTTAATCCTTGAGGGGTCTATGCCCATCTTTCGCACTGTATCCTGGTAAAGCAGGTTCAGGCTGCTGCCTCCGTCCATCAGGACTCTAGTGAGGTGAAACCCGTCGACGATTGGGTCTAGAACCAATGTGGCGAATCCGCCATGGCGGATGCTGGTGGGGTGGTCCCTTCGATCAAAAGTGATCGGGTAGGAGGACCATGGATTGAACTTTGGGGTGACTGGCTCCATCACGTATACGTCCCTGAGTGCACGCTTCCGCTCCCTTTTGGGTATGTGGGTTGCATATATCATGTTCACCGTCCGCACTTGTGGGGGGAAACCCTTCTGTCCTCTATTGTTCGGCAGCCGGGTCTTTTCCTCGTCATCGCTATGCAGCCCCTTGTCATTGTTTTCGGCAATTAACTTGCCTGCCTGCTTGAATACCCAACAATCCCTGTTGGTGTGATTAGCTGGCTTTTCGGGGGTGCCGTGTATCTGGCACGAGCGGTCGAGTATTCGGTCCAAATTGGACGGACCCGGAGTAGTTCTTTTGAATGGCTTTTTCCGCTGACCGGGTTTGGAGCCTCTGAATCCTGCGTTGACTGCCGTATCCTCAGTATTATCATCGTTAATGCGGCGTGTGTGCTTGTTGCGACGCGACCTGCCATTGCGGTCCTTGGTATCCGGACTGCCAGGATTTTTGTTGAGGTTGTTACTGCCGGCTAGCCAACTGTCCTCTCCCACGCAGAAGCGGGTCATGAGTGATGTGAGGGCTGCCATGGATTTCGGCTTTTCCTGTCCTAGGTGTCGGGCAAGCCATTAGTCGCGGATGTTATGTTTGAAGGCTGCGAGGGCCTCTGCATCCGGACAGTCGACGATTTGATTTTTCTTGGTTAAGAATCGTGTCCAGAATTGTCTGGCCGATTCGTCTGGCTGCAGAATTATGTGGCTTAGGTCATCAGCGTCTGGTGGTTGCACATATGTGCCCTGGAAGTTATCAAGGAATGCGGCTTCCAGGTCCTCCCAACACCCAATTGATTCTGCTGGCAAGCTGTTAAGCCAATGCCGAGCTGGTCCTTTAAGCTTGAGTGGGAGGTATTTCATGGCGTGAAGATCATCACCGCGGGCCATGTGGATATGAAGGAGATAGTCTTCGATCCAAACCGCGGGGTCTGTTGTGCCATCGTAGGATTCAATGTTCACGGGTTTGAACACTTCGGGGATTTGATGATCCATTACTTCATCTGTGAAGCATAGTGGGTGTGCGGTGCCTCTATATTGGGCTATATCACGACGTAGCTCAAGCGAGCTTTGTCTACTGTGTTTGGCCCGGCCGGAATTTCTGTATTCGGCGCGACGGTTGTCGTCGCGTATCGTGGGGCGCCAACGTGATCCGTAGATCGATCTTGATTGTCTTGCCTTATCCTCCAATATATCTCGCAAGTCCGGCGCATTCTCTCGTGGCTTTGTACTTTTCGAGCGATGCCGGGGTACGGCTCTTGTGGAGGGCCTAGAGGCCTCTCTGTCGCGGCCACGAGGTGGCCGGTCGGCCGTATTGTGCGCTGGTGATGTAGGTTTATATGCTTCCTCCTCTAATCGGGGCAGCAGCTTGCGTTTGGGGAAGCTTTTGGACGGGCGTTCGAGTTCGTACTCTTTGGCTGCGAGGACTTCAGTCCATCTGTTGGCTAGCAAATCGTGATCAGCTCTAAGCTGTTGCTGCTTTTTCTTGAGGCTGCTTGTTGTGGCCATAAGCCTGCGTTTGAAACGCTCTTGCTCGACGGGATCCTCAGGCACGACAAATTCGTTGTCGTCGAGGCTTGCCTCGTCTCCGGAGGGAGGTATGTAATTATCGTCCTCCACCTCTTCGTCTGCCGCTCTCTCGTGAGGGCTGGCTTCTCCGTCCTCCTGTGCTGAATCTTGCTGGAGGGGGTTGTCTTCCGCACTATCCGGGGTGTTATTATCTCCGGTGCCGGTATCTCCATTCTTGCTGTGGCGGGATTTGGAGCGGCGCCGCTGATGCCGGCGCTTAGGCTGCTTTTTGGAGGGGTCGTCCTCCGCTGTTCCATCACCATTCCCATCCTTTGGGATGTCCACCATGTATATGTCGTATGACGATGTGGCTTTCCAGTGCCTAGTAGGCGCTGGTTCTTGGTCGTCTCCAGCATCTTCGTCCATACCGTCGATGTCTTCGGAGTCGAAGTCTAGCATGTCGGTTAAGTCATCGAGAGTGGCTACAAAGTGGGTGGTGGGTGGGCTTTGAATTTCTTCGTCGTCCGCATCCCAACCGTACTGGCCATAATCCAGCCAAGGCTCTCCTGACAAAGAGAGACGTTTTAGCGAATTCAGGATGTCGCCAAAGGGCGAGTGCTGAAAGATGTCCGTAGCGGTGAACTCCATGATCGGCGCCCAATCGGATTCGATTGGCAGGGGCGCAGAAGGTTCGGAATCCGGATAGGAGTCCTGCACCTTGGAGTCACGAGCTTCATCAGGGACAGGGCCGGTATTCGGCTCCATCACCGTCGAGGTAGCAGCCCCCGAGGTGGTGTCCAACCACCCATCCTCGATTGGCGCCGTCTGCTCCGAACCAAGGGTCGGAGCGGACTCTTGTGTGGCCTCCAGGGCACTGTCCGGCAGCAGAGCTAAATCGTGCCCATCGAGACAGTGCGGCACGCCTGGCTGTGGCTCAAATTCATCGAAGATCAAGTCTCCGCGGATGTCGGCCGTATAATTCAAACTTCCAAATCTGACCTAATCGACAGGGGCGTGGCTTTCGATCTGCTCCAGATGGCCAAGTGAATTGGCCCGCAGTGCGAAGCCGCCGAATATGAAGATCTGTCCGGGGAGAAAGACCTCACCCTGGACCGCGTCGTTGTTGATGATCGAAGGAGCCATCGGGCTTATAGGTGACGACACAGAGGAACTCTCAATGAAAGCACCAATGTCGGTGTCAAAACCGGTAGATCTCGGGTAGGGGGTCCCGAACTGTGCATCTAGGCGGATGGTAACAGGAGACAAGGGACACAATATTTTTACCCAGGTTCGGGCCCTCTCGATGGAGGTAAAACCCTACTCCTGCTTGATTGATATTGATGATATGGGTAGTACAAGAGTAGATCTACCACGAGATCAAGGAGGCTAAACCCTAGAAGCTAGCCTATGGTATGATTGTTATGTGTCCTATGGACTAAAACCCTCCGGTTTATATAGACACCGGAGCGGGCTAGGGTCACACAGAGTCGGTTACAATGGTAGGAGATCTACATATCCGTATCGCCAAGCTTGCCTTCCACGCCAAGGAAAGTCCCATCCGGACACGGGACGAAGTCTTCAATATTGTATCTTCATAGTCTTGGAGTCCGGCCAATGATGATAGTTCGGCTATCCGGACACCTCCTAGTCCAGGACTCCCTCAGTCACTCTAGCAACCCATCATCTACTTATTACTTCCCAATGCCTTCCTCTAGGCCCAAATAATGGTGAAGTGTCATGTAGTCGACGTTCACTTAACACCACTAGAGGAAAAGACAACATACATCTCATCGAAATATCGAATGAATACCAAATTCACATGACTACTAATAGCAAGACTTCACCCATGTCCTCAGGAACAAATGTAACTACTCACAAAGCATATTCATGTTCATAATCAGAGGAGTAATAATATGCATAAAGGATCTGAACATATTATCTTCCACCAAGTAAACCAATTAGCATCAACTACAAGGAGTAATCAACACTACTAGCAACCCATAGGTACCAATTTGTGGTTTTAATACAAGATTGGATACAAGAGATGAACTAGGGTTGTGAGAGGAGATGGTGCTGGTGAAGATGCTGATGGAGATTGACCCCCTCTCGATGAGAGGATCGTTGGTGATGACGTTGGTGATGATTTCCCCCTCCCGAAGGGAAGTGTCCCCGACAGAACAGCTCCGCCAGATCCCTAGATTGGTTCCGCCAAGGTTCCACCTCGTGGCGGGGGAGTTTCGTCCCGTAAGCTTGCCCATGATTTTTTCCAGGGTAAAAGCTCTCATATAGCAGAAGATGGACACCAGAGGCCCACCAGGGGGCCCAGGAGATAGGGGGCGCGCCCAGTAGGGGGGGGCGCCCTCCACTCTCCTGGACAGGGTGTGGGCCCCCTGGTGTATTTCTTTCGCTCAATAATTCTTATAAATTCCAAAAACATGTTTCGTGGAGTTTTAGGATTTTTGGAGCAGTGCAGAATAGGTTTCCAATGTTTGCTCCTTTTCCAGCCAGAATTCCAGCTGCCAGCATTCCCCCTCTTCATGGTAAACCTTGTAAAATAAGAGAGAATAGCCATAAGTACTGAGATATAATGTGTAATAACAGCCCATAATGCAATAAATAATGATATAAAAGAATGATGCAAAATGACGTATCATTCGGCCCCTCTCCCCGAAGACTTAGCCGATCCGGTGTTAATAAGGATGCTGGCTCCGGTGCCATATCAAGTGCCGGCGGAGGAAGACAAGGAGGAGAGTAGAAAGGCCCAAGGTGGCCCCCATTCTAGAGGTATGCCAGGCACCTCGTCCGGGGAGATTGTAACTCTCTCTTCCGAAGATGAAAGGGAAGGAGAAACTGACATCCCTTCTCCCCATGGGAAGAAGAGGATCGCCTCTGAAGACTTGAAGATAAAGGCTTTTAAGCGAGGGAAGATATCCCTATCAGGGGGTTCCGGTTCGGGAGGTGATGTTGACATGCAGTCCCTCCGTAAATATAGGCCCTTAGCTGAATTGTAAGTGAACAAGGGTGTTTTAAACATATCTCGTTCTTTCTTGGTCGCAATAAAATTTAAAATATATGTTTGCAGTCCGGCATGCAGCCTTCCTCAACAGTCCTCCTCCTCGGGGGATCTTCTTCCAGAGATGATGGAGAGCGAGACGCCTCCACAGATCTCCCCACCCGATAAGGCAGATGACGCCGAGGTGTCGTCCCAGAGGATCTCTCCCAATCAACAAGCGGTGCGAGGGAGCGTGAAGACCAGGCCCGAAGGTGACACTTCGGCCGTCCAGGGTCTGGGGTGTGTAGCCCCTACGGGGGCCAACAATAAAGTCCCCAGACTATCCGATTTCCGAGGGACGGCGCAATCTGCTCCGGATCTGGAGGCGCCAGATACATTGATGGACACATTGCGACATGCGTCCGTCTCAGAGGAACATCGTACCTTGATGGGTACGGTGGGTGAGAGGGTTTTGTCTGCGAAAAGCAGATTCAATGCAGCCTTTACGAGCCTGTTAAGAGGCTTCGAGGTACATAATGTAATATGTTTAATTATGTTATAGACACAAAATGCGCCTGTGTATAGATAGTAGCCCCTGAGACTCTGGTTGTCGTCCAAATGGTCCAGAAAGATATGCCCAGGAAATAATCTGACTAATTGGAACATAGGCTGTTACATCCATGATGACTGCCCAAGCTACAGAGATTGTAGATCTGAAGCAGAAACTGATGTGGCGGATGATGACATCACGCTTATTAACAGGCGGCTCGATGAGGCACAAGGTATGTCTTTGGGGCAGTCGGTATATGCAAGTGCTATAATATGAGCATGACACTGAGAATGGATACTGAGATATGCATAACTGCAGATAGTGCCGCCGCAGTTGAGACCCTTTGGGCTGAGCTTGCCTAGGCCAAGGAGAAAGCTAGGATGAGTAATGCGGCTGCCGAAAAGGCAGCTGCTGAATTAAAGGCCGAACAGGCTGCTCGGCGCCAGTGTGAGGAGAGAATACCTACTATGGCGCTTGAGCTAAAGGATGCCACTAGTCGATGTGAATTGCTCGAGAAAGATAACCAAACCAGAGCGACTAATCTTGACAAGGCCTTAGAAAAGGCAAGGGAAGCACGGTCCGAGTCTAGAGCGGCTCCGGAGGACATCCGACAAGCTAGGGAGATCGCGGCTGGTAAGCCCTTCTTATTACAAACTAAATTCGTCGATCCGAATTATGCCCACTTAATCAAATGTGGAGTTCTCCAGACGCATTTTTGGGCTTGCCGAAGAGTGTCTCCGATGCGACACAGTTTTCCCAAGCACAAGAAGGACATGCGACGGAAAAGCTTTTCTGGTCGCAATTCAGCATGCCAAAGTGTCCGCTGTTGCTGAAGGAACAGATGGCCCAGTGGGCCGAGCTCCACAGGATATTCAGATCTGCCATGAAGGACGTCGTGGTGCGGTTGTGGCTGACTGAGCCAGTTCTGAATAGTTATTTTGGTTTGGTGCAGCGACTTGTTGATGCGGTGCCGTGTATCGACATTGTTAAGCGGTCAACGTGCATAGAAGGTGCACGGATGGCCCTTGCCCGCGTCAAGACGTACTGGGCGAAGATGAAGGCCACCGACACAGTAGCAAAAAAGTCCACCCGAGGGCAAGGACCATCACACGCCAGATCATTATTTTGAGGATGTCCTAGAGGGTGCCCGCTTGATAGAGGGTCAGTGCTCAAAAGATATTATGTTCGAGTGAAGTGGACCGAAATTGTACAAACAATATTATGATATATTTAAGGCTATGTTTTTTTTGTACTTTCACTTCAACAGGAGGATTATATTTAAACCACTTCTGTTAAGGGAGATCAACGTGAGTATCAAAAGATTCACAGAAAGAAGCTACTATCTCAGAGTCAAGTCCATACTTAGCGCTAAATCCACGAAAAGCATCGGTATACATAAAAGATTTAACACAATCGAACTTAGGTTCATACCTGACTCCTTACCATCGTCGGCACCCCAATCTTCAGAGTTGCCTTTAATTCTTTCCAATAAGTCCCATTTGAAATTAATAGTCTTCAGCATATAAGAACCATCATAGGAAGTATCGAGCAGGTTGCGATTATCAAGAGAAAGCCGAGCATAAAAGTTTTGAATAATCATTTCCTGAGAGAGCTCATGATTGGGGCATGAATATAACATTGACTTAAGCCTCCCCCAAGCTTGAGCGATGCTTTCTCCTTCGCGAGGCCAGAAATTATATATGTAATTACGATCACGATGAACAAGATGCATAGGATAGAACTTCTGGTGAAATTCCAACTTCAATCGCTTATAATTCCAAGATCTCGTATCATCACATAGCCTATACCATGTCAATGCATCTCCCTTCAAAGATAAAGGGAAGACCTTCCTTTTGACAACATCATCAGGAATACCTGCAAGCTTAAATAATCCACAAACTTCATCCACAAAGATAAGGTGTAAATCGGGATGCAATGTTCCATCTCCTGCAAATTGATTCGCTAGCAGTTTCTCTATCATACCCGAAGGAATCTCAAAGTAAATATTTTCATAAAGTTTAGTAGGTTGAGGAGCAACTCTTTGCTCTTCTGGTCGGGGTGAAGATACCCGGAACAAGCCCCTCAAAGGATAATTTCCATAGTGACAAGTAACAGAAAATTTCAGCACACTATATAAATGTTTCCTTACCAAGTTCCACTCACCAAAAGCGCTACACTCCCCGAAAACGGCACCAGAAATGAGTCTTGATGACCCACAAGTGTAGGGGATCTATTGTAGTCCTTTAGATAAGTAAGAGTGTCGAACCCAACAAGGAGCAGAAGGGAATGATAAGCGGTTTTCAGTAAGGTTTTCTCTGCAAGCACTAAAATTGTAGGTGACAGATAGTTTTGTGATAAGATAAATAGTAACAAGTAACAAGTAAATAAAGTAAATAAAGTTTAGCAAGGTGGCCCAATCCTTTGTGTAGCAAAGGATAAGCCTGGACAATTTCTAATAATGAGAAAGGAGCTGCCGAGGACACATGGGAATTATTGTCAAGCTAGTTTTCATCACATTCATATGATTCGCGTTCGGTACTTTGATAAATTGATATGTGGGTGGACCAGTGCTTGGGTACTTCCCTTACTTGGACAAGCATCCCACTTATGATTAACCCCTATTGCAAATGTCTGCAACTACAAAAGAAGTATTAAGGTAAACCTAACCACAACATTAAACATATGGATCCAAATCAGCCCCTAACGAAGCAACGCATAAACTAGGGTTTAAGCTTCTGTCACTCTAGCAACCCATCATCTACTTATTACTTCCAAGTGCCTTCCTCTAGGACCAAATAATGGTGAAGTGTCATGTAGTCAACATTCACATAACACCACTACAGGAAAAGATAACATACATCTCATCAAAATATCGAACGTATACCAAATTCACATGACTACTAATAGCAAGACTTCACCCATGTCCTCAGGATCAAACGTAAATACTCACAAAGCATATTCATGTTCATATTCAGAGGAGTAATAATATGCATAAAGGATCTGAACATATGATCTTCCACCAAGTAAACCAATTAGCATCAACTACAAGGAGTAATCAACACTACTAGCAACCCACAGGTACCAATTTGTGGTTTTGATACAAGATTGGATACAAGAGATGAACTAGGGTTGTGAGAGGAGATGGTGTTGGTGAAGATGTTGATGGAGATTGACCCCCTCCCGATGAGACGATCGTTGGTGATGACGTTGGTGATGATTCCCCCCTCCCGGAGGAAAGTGTCCCCGGCAAAAGAGCTCCGCCAGAGCCCTAGATTGGTTCCACCAAGGTTCCACCTCGTGGTGGCGGAGTTTCGTCCCGTAAGCTTGCCCACGATTTTTTCCAGGGTAAAAGCTCTCATATAGCAGAAGATGGACACTGGAGGCCCGCCAGGGGGCCCAGGAGATAGGGGGCGCGCCCAGTAGGAGGGGGTGGCGCCCTCCACTCTCCTGGACAGGGTGTGGGCCCCCTGGTGTATGTCTTTCACTCAATAATTCTTATAAATTAAAAAAACATGTTTCGTGGAGTTTCAGGATTTTTGGAGCAGTGCAGAATAGGTTTCCAATGTTTTCTCCTTTTCTAGCCAGAATTCCAGCTGCCGGCATTCCCCCTCTTGATGGTAAACCTTGTAAAATAAGATAGAATAGCCATAAGTATTGAGATATAATGTGTAATAACAGCCCATAATGCAATAAATAATGATATAAAAGCATGATGCAAAATGGACGTATCATTCGGCCCCTCTCCCCGAAGACTCAGCTGATCCCGTGTTAACAAGGATGCTGGCTCCGGCGCCATATCAAGTGCCGGTGGAGGAACACAAGGAGGAGAGCAGAAAGGCCCAGGGTGGCCCCCATTCTAGAGGTATGCCAGGCACCTCGTTCGGGGAGATTGGAACTCCCTCTTCCGAAGATGAAAGGGAAGGAGAAACTGACATCCCTTCTCCCCATGGGAAGAAGAGGATCGCCTCCGAAGACTTGAAGATAAAGGCTTCTAAGCGAGGGAAGATATCCCTGTCAGGGGGTTCCGGTTCGGGAGGTGATGTTGACATGCAGTCCCTCCGTAAAGATAGGCCCTTAGCTGAATTGTAAGTGAACAAGGGTGTTTTAAACATATCTCGTTCTTTCTTGGTCGCAATAAAATTTAAAATATATGTTTGCAGTCCGGCATGCAGCCTTCCTCAACAGTCCTCCTCCTCGGGGGATCTTCTTCCAGAGATGATGGAGAGCGAGACGCCTCCATAGATCTCCCCACCCGATAAGGCAGATGACGCCGAGGTGTCGTCCCGGAGGATCTCTCCCAATCAACAAGCGGTGCCAGGGAGAGTGAAGACCAGGCCCGAAGGTGACACTTCGGCCGTCCAGGGTCTGGGGTGTGCGGCCCCTACGGGGGCCAACAATAAAGGCCCCAGACAATCCGATTTCCGAGGGACGGCGCAATCTGCTCCGGATCCGGAGGCGCCAGATACATTGATGAACACATTGCGACATGCGTCCGTCTCAGAGGAACATCGTACCTTGATGGGTACGGTGGTTGAGAGGGTTTTGTCTACGAAAAGCGGATTGAATGAATCCTTTACGAGCCTGCTAAGAGGCTTAGAGGTATGTAATGTAATGTGTTTAATTGTGTTATGGACACAAAATGCGCCTGTGTATAGATAGTAGCCCCTGAGACTCTGGTTGTCGTCCAAAGGGAGGTGATCAGAGGGTCCAGAAAGATATGCCCAGGAAATAATCTGACTAATTGGAACATAGGTTGTTACATCCATGATGACTGCCCAAGCTACAGAGATTGCAGATCTGAAGTAGAAACTTGATGTGGCGGATGATGACATCACGCTTATTAACAGGCGGCTCGATGAGGCACAAGGTATGTCTTTGGGGCAGTCTGTATATGCAAGTGCTATAATATGAGCATGACACTGAGAATTGCATACTGAGATATGCATAACTGTAGATAGTGCCGCCGCCGTTGAGACCCTTCGGGCTGAGCTTGCCCAGGCCAAGGAGAAAGCTAGGATGAGTAATGCGGCTGCCGAAAAGGCAGCTGCTGAATTAAAGACCAAACAGGCTGCTCGGCGCCAGTGTGAGGAGAGAATACCTACTATGGCGCTTGAGCTAAAGGATGCCACTAGTCGATGTGAATTGCTCGAGAAAGATAACCAAACCAGAGCGACTAATCTTGACAAGGCCTTACAAAAGGCAAGGGAAGCACGGTCCGAGTCTAGAGCGACTCGGGAGGAGATCCGACAAGCTAGGGAGATCGCGGCTGGTAAGCCCTTCTTATTACAAACTAAATTCGGCGATCCGAATTATTCCCCGCTTAATCAAATGTGGAGTTCTCCAGACGCATTTTTGGGCTTGCCGAAGAGTGTCTCCAATGCGACACAGTTTTCCCAAGCGAAGAAGGACATGCGACGGAAAAGCTTTTCTGGTCGCAATTTAGCATGCCAAAGCGTCCGCTGTTGCTGAACGAACAGATGGCCCAGTGGGCCGAGCTCCACAGGATATTCGGATCTGCCATGAAGGACGTCGTGGTGCGGCTGTGGCTGACTGAGCCAGTTCCAAATAGTTATTTTGGTTTGGTGCAGCGACTTGTTGATGCGGTGCCAGGTATCGACGCTGTTAAGCGGTTAACGTGCATAGAAGGTGCACGGATGGCCCTTGCCCGCGTCTAGACGTACTGGGCGAAGATGAAGGCCACCGATACTGCAGCAAAAAGTCCACCCGAGGGCAAGGACCATCACATGCCAGAGCATTATTTTGAGGATGTCCTAGAGGGTGCGAGCTTGATAAAGGGTCAGTGCTCAAAAGATATTATGTTCGAGTGAAGTGGACCGAAATTGTAAAAACAATATTATGATATATTTAAGGCTATGTTTTTTATACTTTTGCCAAAAGTTTTTGGTGCCTCCTATGCGGCCGTTTTTTGTATAATCTAAAAGTTTGCCATTCGTCGGCTTCTTCCCCCTCGCCTATAACGCGGAGGTGTTCGGAAAAGCACTTGATCACTTTTGACCCAACGTCCTTGTCCATTAAGGAGGTGTCAATGCGGTGGACGAGGCAATCGGACTATAGGGCTTTAACACATTCACTTAGCCATAGGAGGTTGACGGTGGGTCTACGATATAGCCCATGGTATGTACGCGGTTATCCGAATATGGTGTGTTGACATACATGACCAGAAGAACGGTCCTTCGTGTAATACGGAAGGATTCGTGAAAATTACGGTGAGTCATCAAGTAGTTGACCAGCTCTCGCCGCATCATGGCAGTCAGTTTTCGGCTTTCTCTACTGAGGTGCTCATCCGGACGAACCAGGACACATTCGCAGTAGTTCTCCCTTTACTACCCTAGCCGATAGAGCGGAACATAAGGTAGTAAGCACAGGAGCCGGGCAACCCAACTATTGACCAAAGACATGATTCGGAGCTGATGTATATAAGGCCAAACTCGTGACGCCGAAGTGTGCTATAAAGCTGTTCGGACTTGTCGACGGCTCATAAGTTGCCATATTGAGCCCCTGGCAATATATGCCGAGGATAGAAAGATGAGAAAAAGGGCACTTTACATGTTTAAAATAAAGAGTGCAGTCAACAAAAACTTTTGGACCTCATGTCGCACGTCTGCGCTGCCTTGCCTTGGTTAAAGGACTTCTCAGCAAGTATCGTCACCTGTGGTAAAAGATAAAAAATGGTTAGAAAAAGAAAAATAATATGAGAGTGCGGACGGTGTTATAGGTCTGTCCGCATTGTGTCTCTGCCCGTGACCAGGGTATTTTGAGTGTATAATTATGTGCACGGGACAGACTTTGCGGCTTATATGGGGTGGACGGCGGAGGTCGAACTGCTAATTCAGCTCTGAGATTGATTGGTCATGTCTAATGGAGACCGGTGGCTTGATGGCTGACGAAATTTGCAGCTTGATAAGGCCACTTGGTACTTCAGCCGCAGTAGCTGTAGTATGCTGCTCTGTACGGAGGGAGCATTCCGTATTTCCGTTTATCGTGATGGTGCCGCGTGGACCGGGCATCTTAAGTTGGAGATAGGTGTAATGTGGTACCGCATTAAAGCGAGCAAAGGTGGTACGCCTGAGCAGTGCATGGTAGCTACTGCGGAGCGGGACAATATCGAAGGTCAAGCCTTCGCTTTGAAAGTTGTTCGGCGAGCCGAAAACTACTTCCAGTGTAATCGAGCCCATGCAATGAGTTTCTATGCCGGATATTGTTCCCTTGAAGGTAGTTGTGGCGGGCCTGATTCCTGAAGGATCGATGCCCATTTTGCGGACAGTGTCTTGGTAGAGTAGATTAAGGCTACTGCCGCTATCCATAAGGACTTTCACGAGATGGAACTCATCCATAATCGGATCGAGGATGAGAGTTGCTGGACCTTCGTGAAGGATACTGGCTGGGTTGTCCTTGCGATCAGAAGTGATCGGGCGGGCCGTCCATTGGCTTAATTTTGGGGCGGCTGGCTCTATGGCACCGGCATCCTGTAGCACGCGCTTGCAGTCCCCTGTAGGGGTGTGCGTCACGTATACCATGTTCACTGTCTTTACCTCGGGGGGGAATTGCTTCTGACCCCCGGTGTTCGGCTGGCGAGTCTCTTCGTCATCACTGTAATTGGGCGGCCCCTTCACCTTGTGTTCGGCATTAAGCTTGCCAACTTGTTTAAAAACACAACAGCTCATGTTGGTGTGATTGGCTGGTTTAACGGGGGTGCCATGAATCCGGCAGGGCCGATCCAGTATCTTGTCTAAATTGGATGGTCCGTCTCTGTCTTCCTTGAATGGCTTTTTCCGTTGACCGGGTTTGGAACCACCGAATCCGGCATTGACCACCGTGTCTTGCGTTCCTTCATTGTTATTGCGATGCTTGTGTATATTTTGTCGTGGCTTGCCGTTGCCATCTCGAACTTCGGAAGTACCCGGATCATCGGTGTTGTTGCTTCTACGAGCGAGGCAGTTGTCTTCTCCCGCGCAAAGACGGGTCATAAGAGTGGTAAGGGAAGCCATGGATCCTGGTTTTTCTTGACCGAGGTGGTGGGCGAGCCACTCATCTCGGACGCTATGTTTAAAGGCAGCGAGGGCTTCGGCATCCGGACAGTCAACAATTTGCTTCTTTTTGATCAAGAACCTAATCCAGAGCTTCCTGGTAGACTCCCCGGGCTGCTGGATAATGTGACTTAGGTCATCGGCGTCTGGAGTCCGAATATATGTACCCTGGAAGTTATTGTGGTAGGCGTCTTCCAAGTCTTCCCAGCCGCCGATAGAGTTCTCAGGGAGGCTGTTCAGCCAGTGCCACACTGGCCCCTTTAGTTTTAGCGGGAGGTATTTGATGGCGTGGATGTCATTACCATGCGACTAGTGGATATGGAGGAGGAAATTTTCAATCCATACTGTGGGGTCTGTTGTTCCATCGTATGATTCGATATTCATGGGTTTAAACCCTTCCGGGAATTTGTGTTCCATTACTTCATCAGTGAAGCAAGGGGGTGTGTGACGCCTCTATGTCGGGCCACGTCGCGACGTAGCTCGGATGGCGTTCGTCTGTCGTGCTCGGCCCGGGCATGATTGTGTTTGTCATGTTCGGCTAGATGGTCGTCATTGCGCGTCCGGGCACGTCCCTGTGATCTGTAGATCGATCTAGTCTGACCTGCTTTATTGTATAGGTCCTACCACAGGTCATGTGTATGATCCCGAGCTATTGTGTCTCTGTTTTTATGGCGAGGTAGTGCGGGCTGGTGTTCGGCTTGAGTGGCTGCTTTGTCCCGGCCACGTGGTGGTCGGTCAGCCGCATTTAGCGCTGGTACGACGGGCTCTAGCTCCTCGTCATCAAATTGGGGTGACAATTTGCGCTTCGGGTAACTTTCGGTTAGGCCCTCGAGGCCGTATTCTTCGGCTGCTAGGACATTAGTCCATCTATCATTGAGCAGATCTTGATCACCTTGAAGCTGCTGCTGCTTCTTTTTCAGGCTCCTTGCAGTGGCTATTAGCTGGCACTTAAAGCGCTTCTGCTTGAGAGGTTCCTCATGCATGATAAAATCCTCGTTGTCGTGGCTCACCTCGTCCTCGGAGAGCGAAAGGTAGTCACTGTCCTCCGAGTCTTCGTTTATGGCCTGTTCATCAGGGCTAACTCGCCCATCTTCCCGTTTGACCTGTTTGGAGGTTGGCTCAACGGGGTCTTCGTTGTCTTCGGCATCGTCCGGAGCATTATTTTCTCCTGTGCTGTTATTGCTGTCTTTTCCACTGCGTGGTTTAGAGCGGCTCCGCTAATGTCGGCACTTTGGCTGTATCTCAGGAGTATTATCCTCGACCGAATCCTTTTCATTGTCGCTGTTATTCTCTTTAGGTGCATCCACCATGTACACATTATACGAGGAGGTGACCATCCCGTGTCCGGTAGATGGTGGGTTTTGGGTTTCCTCTTCTCCAGCGTCATCGTCCATACCATTGATGTCTTCGGAGTCGTAGTCGAGCATGTCTGTTAAGTCCTCGACATTGGCTATACAGTGGGTGGTGGGTGGGACGTAAAATCCCATGCCCTCAGCCCCTAGTCCGGGTCGAGCATAGTTCGGACGTTGCTCCTCTGTAATGACGAGGGATCTCATCAAGTCCAGGGCCTCGCTTAAAGGCGAGGTTTGGCCCGAGAGAAGGGAGTCCGTGGAGTGCGGCGAGAAGGAGACTTCTTGGCCGAACTCGTACAGTGTTGACTCCGGAGATTTGTAGCCGGTATCTAGAGGAGGGTTTTGCTTCATGATGGTCGCCAGTGACACTACTTCCTCCGGCTCTCCCACAATGGGCCTAGAGCCCGCAGATAGCCTGATGAGCTCAGGGAGCTCGTCTTCGGACCTAGCTATGCACTCCGGATCTGAGGCCAGAGCGGAGGTTACGGGTGCGAATCCTTGGAAGATCAAGTCTCCTCGGATATCAGCGACATAGTACAGATTCACAAAACTAATCTGGTGAACTGGGGTGTAGCTGTCGATCTGCTCTAGGCGGCCAAGTGAATTGGCCCGTAGTGCGAAGCCGCCGAACACAAAGATCTTTTCGGGAAGGGAAACCTCCCTCAGGGAGGCATTGTTGTAGATGATTGATGGAGCCATCAAACCTTTTTGGTGACGACGCAGCGGAACTCTCAATGAAAACACCAATGTCAGTGTCAAAACCGGCGGATCTCGGGTAGGGGTTCCTGATGACCCACAAGTGTAGGGGATCAATCGTAGTCCTTTCGATAAGTAAGAGTGTCGAACCCAACGAGGAGCAGAAGGGAATGATAAGCGGTTTTCAGTAAGGTTTTCTCTGCAAGCACTAAAATTATAGGTGATAGATAGTTTTGTGATAAGATAAATAGCAACGAGTAACAAGTAAATAAAGTGCAGCAAGGTGGCCCAATCCTTTATGTAGCGAAGGATAAGCCTCGACAGTTTCTAATAATGAGAAAGGAGCTCCCGAGGACACATTGGGAATTATCGTCAAGCTAGCTTTCATCACGTTCATATGATTCGCGTTCGGTACTTTGATAATTCGATATGTGGGTGGACCGGTACTTGGGTACTTCCCTAACTTGGACAAGCATACCACTTATGATTAACCCCTATTGCAAGCATCTGAAAGTACAAAAGAAGTATTAAGGTAAACCTAACCACAACATTAAACATATGGATCCATATCAGCCCCTAACGAAGCAACGCATAAACTAGGGTTTAAGCTTCTGTCACTCTAGCAACCCATCATCTACTTATTACTTCCCCATGCCTTCCTCTAGGCCCAAATAATGGTGAAGTGTCATGTAGTCTATGTTCACATAACACCACTAGAGGAAAAGACAACATACATCTCATCAAAATATCGAACGAATACCAAATTCACATGACTACTAATAGCAAGACTTCACCCATGTCCTCAGGAACAAACGTAGCTACTCACAAAGCATATTCAAGTTCATAATCAGAGGAGTAATAATATGCATAAAGGATCTGAACATATGATCTTCCACCAAGTAAACCAATTAGCATCAACTACAAGGAGTAATCAACACTACTAGCAACCCACAGGTACCAATTTGTGGTTTTGATACAAGATTGGATACAAGAGATGAACTAGGGTTTTGAGAGGAGATGGTGCTGGTGAAGATGTTGATGGAGATTGACCCCCTCCCGATGAGAGGATCGTTGGTGATGACATTGGTGATGATTTCCCCCTCCCGGAGGGAAGTGTCCCCGGCAGAACAGCTCCGCCGGAGCCCTAGATTGATTTCGCCAAAGTTCTGTCTCGTGGCGGCGAAGTTTCGTCCCGTAAACTTACCCCCGATTTTTTCCAGGTTAAAAGCGATGATATAGTAGAAGATGGACACCGGAGGCCCACCAGGGTGCCCAGGAGATAGGGGCGCGCCCTGTGGTGGGGGGGGGGGGGCGCCCTCCTGTCTCCTGGACAGGGTGTGGGCCCCCTGGTGTATTTCTTTCGCTCAAAAATTCTTATTAAATCCAAAAAGTTGTTTCATGGAGTTTCAGGACTTATGGAGCTGTGCAGAATAGGTTTCCAACGTTTGCTCCTTTTCCAGCTAGAATTCCAGCTGCCGGCATTCCCCCTCTTCATGGTAAACCTTGTAAAATAAGATAGAATAGCCATAAGTATTGAGATATAAAGTGTGATAACAGCCCATAATGCAATAAATATTGATATAAAAGCATGATGCAAAATGGACGTATCAACTCCCCCAAGCTTAGACCTCACTTGTCCTCAAGCGGAAGCCAAAATCGAAAAATATGTCCACATGTTTAGAGATAGAGGTGTCGATAAAAATAAAATACGGACATGAGGGCATCATGATCATTCTAATAACAGCAACATATATAGATTTTGTCATATGATTTCCTATGCTCAAGTGACAATCAATTCACAATGTCAAGTATGGTTCAAAAACTTCATTGGCAATTAACAAACTATAATCTCAGTCATTGAAGCAATTGCAATTTATCGTAACATCAGAAAGAGTCAACTATAGAGCTTTTCAGCAAGCTCAGATCCTCAACTATCTTGTAGTCTTCTATAATTGCTAACACTCACGCATACAAGGGGCTTATTGTGTTGCCTCCCAACGTATTCACCTTTAGGTCATGTCAACAATAATAGCCCATGCTAACTAACATCCAATTGGGTATATATATCATGATCTTTCAAACACGAGGAGCTTGCCAAAGCATAAAACAAAAAAGGGAAAGGTGAGGATCACCTTGACTCAAGCATAAAGTAAAAACATAAAGTAAAAGATGGGCCCTTCACAGAGGGAAGCAGAGGTTGTCATGTGCGTTTAGGGTTGATGCACAAAATCTCAATGCAAAAGAACGTCACTTTATATTGCCCCTTGTATGTGGACCTTTATTATGCAGTCTGTCGCTTTTATTACTTCCACAACAAGCTCGTACAAAGCTTATTTTCTCTGCACTAATAAGTCATACGTATTTAAATAGCAATTTTTATTGCTTGCAACATGACAACTTACTTGAAGGATCTTACTCAATCCATAGGTAGGTATGGTGGACTCTCATGGCAAAACTGGGTTTAAGGCTATTTGGAAGCACAAGTAGTTATCTCTACTTGGTGCCAGGAATTTGGCTAGCATGAGGGGGAAAGGCAAGCTCAACATGTTTGGAAGGTCAATGACAATATACATTAACTGAGATGCGCGAAAACATACACCATTATGTTGTCTTCCTTGTCCAAACGTGAACTCTTTTAGCATGTCATACTTAATGAGTGCTCCCAATTATAAAAGGTGATCAAAAGATAATATCTTTATATGTGAACCCATCTTTCCTTGTCACTTCCTATTAATTGCAATGATGACCAAAACTACGTTCACCAACTCTCAACAATTTTTATCCCTCATACTTTCTACATGTGAAGTTATCACTATCCATAAGATCAATATGAACTCTTTTATTCTTTCTACTTTCTCAAGATCATAGCAACATAGCAAAGCCCTTGACTCAAGACTAATCTTTATTATAGATAACTCACGGACTCGATTACAAAAAGAGATCACGATGAAAAACTCAAAACTACTTGATATCAAAACTTCGAACTACTAGATCAAGATACTACTAAAAGGATCAAACTAAATAAAGTGGAAAAGATAGGAGTGCGATGGTGATACGATACCGGGCACCTCCCCCAAGCTTGGCAGTTGCCAAGGGGAGTGCCCATACCCATGTGCTTAGGTCCTCGGAGGTGGTGAAGTAGGAATTGTTGATGATGTAGGCTTGTCATCCATCTTCCAAGGCATAGGCTCTCCATCATAGAAGGATGATCGAGTCTCCGGGATCCTTAAATCTGTAGCCAAACTCATGCACTTGAATCTATATTCATACTCACAGTTCTGGTTTTGCAGATCATAGATCTGGGCTTGGAGGTGCTCGATTTTCTCTTGAAGCTTGAAGATGGTCTCCCCAATGACTTTGGCATCCAGCTTGTGGTTGTTGGTGAACTCCGTGATCATCATCTGGTTGGCGTTGAGTCCACGCTCCACCATCCCTTGACACTTGAAAACTTGCTGCTCCACGGCTTCGAGCTCTGTCTCCACGCTCCCGGTACGCCTTGGTCCCTCCACATCGCGGATGTGCAGCACCCCCTCACGCATCTCAATGGTTTGAGGGTGTTGCAGCACCTCCGCAAGATAGGGGTTGATAACCCTCTCGAAAAACTTGTCCTTGGGAGCGCTTGGAGACGACATCATGCTTTTAGACCTGAAACAGAAACAGCTCGAAACGAAAACAGAGGATATTTGCGTGATACGGTGGTCAAAACCTTCAGGAGTATATATAATGAATTTTTACCGACCAAAATACATAATATGCAAGAAAACGGAGTCCGGGAGGCACACGAGGTGCCCACGAGGCAGGGGGCACCCAGTAGGGGGGGGGCGCCCTCCACTCTCGTGGGAGCCTCGTGTCCCTTTCAGACTACTTCTTCCTTCCTAAAATTCTTAAATATTCCAAAACTGATAAAAATTGCCATTGGAGTCGTTCTGGAGTCGGTTTACTTACTGTACCACATACCTATACCTTTTTGGAGTTTGGAACGTTCTCGAAACTGTCCCTTATGTATTCCTCAGGACTTACGATTTCAATAATATTAGTTTCAACATTGATAGGATTACCTGAAATATAATGTTTAATTCTTTGACCGTTTACCACCCTCGGATTTGTTCCTTCGAAGTTGTTGATTTTTATAGCACCAGAATGATAGACCTCCTCGATAACGTAGGGACCTTCCCATTTTGAGAGAAGTTTTCCTGCAAAAAATCTTAAACGAGAGTTGAATAATAACACATAATCTCCTACGTTAAACTCACGCTTTTGTATCCTCTTATCATGCCAATGTTTGACTTTTTCTTTGAAAAGCTTGGCATTCTCATAGGCTTGGGTTCTCCATTCATCAAGTGAGCTAATATCAAACAACCTCTTCGCACCGGCAAGTTTGAAATAATAGTTGAGCTCTTTAATAGCCCAATATGCCTTATGTTCAAGTTCAAGAGGTAAATGACACGCTTTTCCATAAACCGTCTTATATGGAGACATACCCATAGGATTTTGTATGCGGTTCTATAAGCCCATAATGCATCATCAAGTTTTTTGGACCAATTCTTTCTAGATCTATTCACAGTCTTTCGCAAAATTAATTTGAGCTCTCTATTGCTCAACTCTACTTGACCACTAGACTTCGGATGATAAGGAGATGCGATACTATGATTGACATCATACTTAGCAAGCATCTTACGAAAAGCACCATGAATAAAATGTGAACCACCATCAGTCATAAGATATCTAGGGACTCCAAACCTCAGAAAAATAACTTCTTTAAGCATTTTAATAGAAGTGTTATGATGAGCACTACTAGTTGGAATAGCTTCTACCCACTTAGTAACGTAATCAACAGCAACTAAAATATGTGTATAACCATTAGAGGCAGGAAAAGGTCCCATATAATCAAAGCCCCAAACATCAAACGGTTCAATAACAAGAGAATAATTCATAGCTATTTCTTGGCGTCTACTAATGTTACCTATTCTTTGACATTCATCACAGGATAAGACAAACTTACGAGCATCTTTGAAGAGAGTAGGCCAATAAAAACCAGATTGTAGTACCTTGTGTGCAGTTCTATCTCCAGCGTGGTGTCCTCCATAAAATTCAGAGTGACACTTACGTAGAATCTGTTCCTGTCCATGCTCAGGCACACAACGTCTAATAAAACCATTTACTCCTTCTTTATAAAGGTGTGGATCATCCCAGAAGTAATGTAAAAGAACTTTTTCTTTTGCTGGTATGTGAAACTAGGCGGTATATATTTAGCAACAATGTAATTAGCATAATCGGCATACCAAGGAGCAGTACGAGAAGCATTGACGACCGCTAATTGTTCATCAGGAAAGTTATCATTAATAGGCAGTGGGTCATCAAGAACATTCTCTAACCTAGACAAGTTATCTGCAACGGGGTTCTCAACTCCCTTTCTATCAATAATATGCAAGTCCAATTCTTGTAGCAAGAGAACCCATCTAATGAGTCTAGGCTTAGCATCTATCTTTTCCATAAGATATTTAATAGCAGCATGATCAGTGTGAATAGTAACTTTGGAATCAACAATATAAGGTCTAAACTTATCACATGCAAACACAACTGCTAAGAACTCTTTTTCAGTAGTAGCATAATTTCTCTGGGCAGTATCAAGAGTCTTACTAGCATACTGGATAACATTCAATTTCTTATCAACTCTTTGCCCTAGAACAGCACCTACAGCATAATCACTAGCATCGCACATAATTTCAAAAGGTAAATTCCAATCAGGCGGCTGAATAATAGGTGCAGTGATCAAAGCTTTCTTAAGTACTTCAAATGCTTCTACACAATCATCATCAAAGACAAAAGGAATATCTTTTTGCAATAAATTAGTCAGAGGCCTAGAGATTTTAGAAAAGTCCTTAATGAACCTCCTATAAAAACCGGTGTGACCAAGGAAACTTCTTATACCTTTTATGTCCTTAGGACATGGCATCTTTTCAATAGCATCAACTTTGGATTTATCAACTTCAATACCACTCTCGGAGATCTTGTGCCCAAAGACAATGCCTTCATTAACCATAAAGTGACACTTTTCCAAATTCAAGACGAGACTAGTGTCTTCGCATCTCTGCAAAACTCAATCAAGGTTGCTCAGACAATCATCCAAAGAGGATCCATAGATGGAGAAGTCATCCATGAATACCTCACAAATCTTTTCCCAAAAATCAGAGAATATAGCCACCATGCATCTTTGAAAGGTAGCAGGTGCATTACATAAACCAAAAGGCATACATCTATAAGCAAAAGTACCAAAAGGGCAAGTAAAAGTAGTTTTAGATTGATCCTTCACTGACACAGGTATCTGAGAGAAACCAGAATAACCATCTAGAAAGCAGAAATGTGTGTGTTTGTATAGTCTTTCTAGCATTTGATCAATAAAAGGTAAGGGGTAATGATCTTTCTTAGTAGCTTTATTTAACTTACGGAAATCAATTACCATCCCATAACCTGTAATAATTCTTTGCGGGATCAATTCATCTTTATCATTAGGAACAATGGTAATACCTCCCTTTTTAGGAACACAATGGACAGGGCTTACCCATTCACTATCAGCAACGGGATAAATAATACCTCCCTCAAGGAGCTTTAGTATCTCCTTTCTTACCACTTCCTCCATCTTGGGATTTAATCGTTTTTGAGGAACTCTAACTGGTTTGGCATCTTTCTCCACTGTAATTTTGTGTTGGCATAATGTGGGACTAATGCCCTTAAGATCATCTAGAGTATATCCAATAGCTGCTCGGTGCTTCTTCAGAGTTTTCAATAATCTTTCTTCTTCTTTCTCTGAAAGGTTAGCACTAATAATAACATGATATATTTCTTTTTCATCAATATAAGCATACTTAAGATTATCAGGTAATGGTTTGAGTTCAAACACGGGATCACCCTTGGGTGGAGGGTGATCCCCAAGAATTTCAACGGGAAGGTTATGTTTTAGCACAGGTTCCTGTTTAAGGAACACTTCATCTATTTCCTCCCTTTCCTTCATAAACATACCGTTTTCATGGTCTAGCTAATGTTGTTCTAACGGATCAGTTGGAGGAACAACAATGGAAGCAAGACCAATAATCTCATCCTTACTAGGTGGTTCCCTATCACGAGGTTGTCTACTAAACTTAGCAAAATTAAACTCATGAGACATATCGTCTAAGCCAACGGTGACAATATTCTTTTCACAATTAATCTTAGCACTAGCCATATTCAAGAAGGGTCTACCAAAAATAATGGGACAAAAATCATCTTGTGGGGAACCAAGAACAAGAAAATCAGCAGGGTATTTAACCTTCTCACACAAAACTTCAACATCTCTAACAATCCCAAAGGGTTTAATGGTATCCCTATTAGCAAGCTTAATAGTAACATCAATGTCTTCTAATTCAATGGGTGCAATGTCATGCATAATTTCTTGATATAAAGTATAAGGTATTGCACTAGCACTAGCACCCATATCACATAAGCCATGATAACAATGATCTCCTATTTTAACAGAAATAACAGGCATGCCTACGACAGGTCTACGTGTCTTAGTATCAGGTCTAGCAATATTGGCAGTCTCACCACAGAAAGAAATAACATGGCCATCTAAATCCTCATCCAAGAGATCTTTAACCATATCAATACTAGGTTCAATATTAATTTGCTCAGGAGGTGTATAAGTCCTAGTATTACTCTTACGAACAACAGTCGAAGCTTTAGCATGATCCTTTATCCTAACAGGGAAAGGAGGTTTTTCAACATAAGCAGTAGGAACAATAGGATCACTATAGGTAATAGTCTTTTCTTCGACTGCAATAGGTGCAACTACTTTCACTTCAACAGGAGGATTATATTTAAACCACTTCTATTTAGGGAGATCAATGTGAGTAGCAAAAGATTCACAGAAAGAAGCTACTATCTCAGAGTCAAGTCCATACTTAGAGCTAAATCCACGGAAAGCATCGGTATCCATAAAAGATTTAACACAATCGAACTTAGGTGTCATACCTGACTCCTTACCATCGTCGGAACCCCAATCTTTAGAGTTGCGTTTAATTCTTTCCAATAAGTCCCATTTGAAATCAATAGTCTTCAGCATATAAGAACCAGCACAGGAAGTATCGAGCAGGTTGCGATTATCAAGTGAAAGCCGAGCATAAAAATTCTGAATAATCATTTTCCGAGAGAGCTCATGATTGGGGCATGAATATAACATTGACTTAAGCCTCCCCCAAGCTTGAGCGATGCTTTCTCCTTCGCAGGCCAGAAATTATATATGTAATTATGATCACGATGAACAAGATGCATAGGATAGAACTTCTGGTGAAATTCCAACTTCAATCGCTTATAATTCCAAGATCTCGTATCATCACATAGCCTATACCATGTCAATGCATCTCCCTTCAAAGAAAAAGGGAAGACCTTATTTTTGACAACATCATCGGGAATACCTGCAAGCTTAAATAATCCACAAACTTCATCCACAAAGATAAGATGTAAATCGGGATGCAATGTTCCATCTCCTGCAAATGGATTAGCTAGCACTTTTTCTATCATACCCGAAGGAATCTCAAAGTAAATATTTTCATAAAGTTCAGTAGGTTGAGGAGAAACTCTTTGCTCTTCTGGTTGGGGTGAAGATACCCCAAACTGTTGGAAGTATGCCCTAGAGGCAATAATAAAAGGGTTATTATTATATTTCTTTGTTCATGATAATTGTCTTTTATTCATGCTATAACTGTATTATCCAGAAATCGTAATACACGTGTGAATACATAGACCACAATATGTCCCTAGTGAGCCTCTAGTTGACTAGCTCGTTGTGATCAACAGATAGTCATGATTTCCTGGCTATGGACATTGGATGTCATTGATAACGGGATCACATCATTAGGAGAATGATGTGATGGACAAGACCCAATCCTAAGCCTAGCACAAAGATCGTGTAGTTCGTATGCTAAAGCTTTTCTAATGTCAAGTATCTTTTCCTTAGACCATGAGATTGTGCAACTCCCGGATACCGTAGGAATGCTTTGGGTGTACCAAACGTCACAAGTAACTGGGTGGCTATAAAGGTGCATTACAGGTATCTCCGAAAGTATCTGTTGGGTTGGCACGAATCGAGACTGGGATTTGTCACTCCATGTAAACGGAGAGGTATCTCTGGGCCCACTCGGTAGGACATCATCATAATGTGCACAATGTGACCAAGGGGTTGATCACGGAATGATGTGTTACGGAACAAGTAAAGAGACTTGCCGGTAACGAGATTGAACAAGGTATCGGTATACCGACGATCGAATCTCGGGCAAGTACAATACCGCTAGACAAAGGGAATTGCATACGGGATTGATCAAGTCCTTGACATCGTGGTTCATCCGATGAGATCATCGTGGAACATGTGGGAGCCAACATGGGTATCCAGATCCCGCTGTTGGTTATTGACTGGAGAACGTCTCGGTCATGTCTGCATGTCTCCCGAACCCGTAGGGTCTACACACTTAAGGTTCGATGACGCTAGGGTTATAAAGGAAGTTTGTATGTGGTTACCGAATGTTGTTCGGAGTCCCGGATGAGATCCCGGACATCACGAGGAGTTCCGGAATGGTCAGAAGGTAAAGATTTATATATGGGAAGTCCTGTTTTGGTCACCGGAAGAGTTTCGGGGTTTATCGATAACGTACCGGGACCACCGGGAGGGTCCCGGGGGTCCACCAAGTGGGGCCACCAACCCCGGAGGCTTTCATGGGCCAAGAGTGGTGAGGGACCAGCCCCTTAGTGGGCTGGTGCGCCTCCCACAAGGGCCCATGTCGCCTAAGAGGTGGAAAGGGGGCAAACCCTAAGGGCATATGGGCCTTAGGGCCCATATTGGTGCGCCTCCCTCTCCTCTCCCCTCTTGGCCGCCACCCCCTTTGCCATCTAGGGCTGCCGCCCCCCTAGGGGTGGGAACCCTAGAGGGGGACGCACCCTCCTCCCTCTCCCCTATAAATAGTGAGGCATAGGGCTGCCCATAACACGCGATTCGATCTCTCGTTGGTGCAGCCCTGCGTCTCTTCTTCCTCCTCTTCTAGCCACGCTCCTCCACCACCACCACGCCGTTGTGCTGCTGATGGATGGAGTCTTCATCAACCTCTCCCTCTCTCCTTGCTGGATCAAGGCATGGGAGACGTCACCGGGCTGTACGTGTGTTGAACGCGGAGGTGCCGTCCGTTCGGCACTTGGTCATCGGTGATTTGGATCACGACGAGTACGACTCCATCAACCCCGTTCACTTGAACGCTTCCGC
Source organism: Triticum dicoccoides (assembly GCF_002162155.2). Classification (NCBI taxonomy): domain Eukaryota; kingdom Viridiplantae; phylum Streptophyta; class Magnoliopsida; order Poales; family Poaceae; genus Triticum; species Triticum dicoccoides. Next base: position 234,726,413 of record NC_041391.1, read on the forward strand.
TTAACGATCTACAAGGGTATGTAGATGCACTCTCCTTCCCTCGTTGCTAGTTTCTCCATAGATAGATCTTGGTGACACGTAGGAAAATTTTGAATTTCTGCTACGTTCTCCAACAGTGGCATCATGAGCTAGGTCTATTGCGTAGATTCTTTGCACGAGTAGAACACAAAGTAGTTGTGGGCGTTGATTTTGTTCAATATGCTTACCGTTACTAGTCCAATCTTGTTTCGACGGTATTGTAGGATGAAGCGGCGCGGACCGACCTTACACGTACTCTTACGTGAGACAGGTTCCACCGATTGACATGCACTTGGTGCATAAGGTGGCTAGCGGGTGCCAGTCTCTCCCACTTTAGTCGGAACGGATTCGGTGAAAAGGGTCCTTATGAAGGGTAAATAGCAATTGGCATATCACGTTGTGGTATTGCGTAGGTAAGAAACGTTCTTGCTAGAAACCCATAGCAGCCACGTAAAACATGCAAACAACAATGAGAGGACGTCTAACTTGTTTTTGCAGGGTATGTTATGTGATGTGATATGGCCAAGAAGAATGTGATGAATGATATGTGATGTATGAGATTGATCATGTTCTTGTAATAGGATTCACGACTTGCATGTCGATGAGTATGACAACCGGCAGGAGCCATAGGACTTGTCTTTATTTATTGTATGACCTGCGAGTCATTGAACAACGCCATGTAATTACTTTACTTTATTGCTAACCGGTAGCCATAGTAGTAGAAGTAATAGTTGGCGAGACAACTTCATGAAGACACGATGATGGAGATCATGATGATGGAGATCATGGTGTCATGCCGGTGACGATGATGATCATGGAGCCCCGAAGATGGAGATCAAGAGGAGCAAAATGATATTGGCCATATCATGTCACTATTTGATTGCATGTGATGTTTATCATGTTTATGCATCTTGTTTACTTAGGACGACGGTAGTAAATAAGATGATCCCTTACAAAATTTCAAGAAGTGTTCTCCCCTAACTGTGCACCGTTGCTACAGTTCGTCGCTTCTAAGCACCACGTGATGATCGGGTGTGATGGATTCTTACGTTCACATACAACGGGTGTAAGACAGTTTTACACAGCGAAAACACTTAGGGTTAACTTGACGAGCCTAGCATGTACAGACATGGCCTCGGAACACGGAGACCGAAAGGTCGAGCATGAGTCGTATAGTAGATACGATCAACATGAAGATGTTCACCGATGATGACTAGTCTGTCTCACGTGATGATCGGACACGGCCTAGTTGACTCGGATCATGTTATCACTTAGATGACCAGAGGGATGTCTATCTGAGTGGGAGTTCATAAGATGAACTTAATTATCTTGAACATAGTCAAAAGACCTTTTGCAAATTATGTCGTAGCTCGCGCTTTAGTTCTACTGTTTTAGATATGTTCCTAGAGAAAATATAGTTGAAAGTTGAAAGTAGCAATTATGCGGACAGTAGAAAGCTTATGTCCTTAATGCACTGCTCAGTGTGCCGAACCCCAAACGTCGTTTGTGGATGTTGCGAACATCGGACATACACGTTTTGATAACTACGTGATAGTTCAGTTAAACGGTTTAGAGTTGAGGCACTAAAGACGTTTTCGAAACATCGCGGAACATATGAGATGTTTCAAGGGCTGAAATTGGGATTTCAGGCTCGTGCCCACGTCAAGAGGTATGAGACCTCCGATGATTTTCTTAGCCTGCAAACTAAGGGAGAAAAGCTCAATCGTTGAGCTTGTGCTCAGATTGTCTAAGTGCAACAATCACTTGAATCGAGTGGGAGTTGATCTTCCAGATGAGATAGTGATGTTTCCCCGAAGTCATTGCCACCAAGCTGCTAGAGCTTCATGATGAACTATAACATATCAGGGATAGATATGATGATCCTTGAAATATTCGTGATGTTTGACACCGCGAAAGTAGAAATCAAGAAGGAGCATCAATTGTTGATGGTTGGTGAAACCACTAGTTTCAAGAAGGGCAAGGGAACAAAGGGATACTTCATGAAACGGCAAATCAGCTGCTGCTCTAGTGAAGAAACCCAAGGTTGAACCCAAACCCGAGACTAAGTGCTTCTGTAATAAAGGGAACAGCCACTGGAGCAGAATTACCCTAGATACTTGGTAGATGAGAAGGCTGGCAAGGTCGATAGAAGTATATTGGATATACATTGTGTTGATGTGTACTTTACTAGTACTCCTAGTAGCACCAGGGTATTAGATACCGGTTCAGTAACTCGAAATAAAAGCTACGGAATAAACGGAGACTAGCTAAAGGTGAGCTGACGATATGTGTTGGAAATGTTTCCAATATTGATATGATCAAGCATCGCACGCTCCCTCTACCATCGAGATTGGTGTTAAAACCTGAATAATTGTTATTTGGTGTTTGCGTTGAGCATAGACATGATTGGATTATGACTATCGCAATACGGTTATTCATTTAAAGAGAATAATGGTTACTCTATTTATTTGAATAATACCTTCAATGGTCTTGCACCTAAAATGAATGGTTCATTGAAATCTCGATCGTAGTGATACACATGTTCATGCCAAAAGATAGTAATGATAGTACCACCTACTTGTGGCACTGCCACGTAAGTCATATCGGTATAAAATGCATGAAGAAGCTCCATGTTGATGGATCTTTGGACTCACTCATTTTTGAAAAGTTTGAGACATGCGAACCATGTCTATTGGTATATATGCATGAAGAAACTCCATGCAAATGGACCGTTTGAACTCACTTGATTTTGAATCACTTGAGACATGCAAATCATACCACATGGGCAAGATGACTGAAAGCCTCTTTTTAGTAAGACGGAACAAGATAGCAACTCGTTGGAAGTAACACATTTTGATGTGTGCAGTCCAATGAGTGCTGAGGTATGCAGTGAATATCGTTATGTTCTTACTTCACAGATGATTCGAGTAGATGTTGAGAATATTTTCTTGATGAAACACAAGTCTGAATTATTGAATGGTTCAAGTAATTTCAGAGTGAAGTAGAAGATCATTGTGACAAGAGGATAAAATGTCTATGATATGATCGTAGAGATGAATATCTGAGTTACGAGTTTTGGCATGCAATTAAGACATTGTGGAAATTGTATTACAATTAATACCACCTGGAACACCATAGTGTGATGGTGCGTCCGAACATCATAGTTGCACCCTATTGGATATGGTGCGTACCATGATGTCTCTTATCGAATTACCACTATTGTTCATGGGTTAGGCATTAGAGACAACCACATTCACTTTAAATAGGGCACCACGTAATTCCGTTGAGATGACACCGTATGAATTATGGTTTAGAGAAACCTAAGTTGTCGTTTCTTAAAGGTTTGGGGCTGCGACGCTTATGTGAAAAAGTTTCAGGATTGATAAGCTCGAACCCAAAGCGGATAAAATGCATCTTCATAGGACACCCAAAACAGTTGGGTATACCTCCTAATTCAGATCCGAAAGCAATATGGATTGTTTCTTGAATCGGGTCCTTTCTCGAGGAAAGGTTTCTCTCGAAAGAGTTGAGTGGGAGGATGGTGGAGACTTGATATGGTTATTGAACCATCACTTCAACCAGTGTGTATCAGGGCACAGGAAGTTGTTCATGTGGCACCTACACCAATTGAAGTAGAAGCTTATGATAGTGATCATGAAGTTTCGGATCAAGTCACTGCCGTACCTCGTAGGGTGATAAGGATACGTACTACTTCAGAGTGGTATAGTAATCCTGTCTTGAAGGTCATGTTGCTAGACAACAATGAACCTACGAGCTATGGAGAAGCGATGGTGGGCCCAAATTCCGACAAATGGTTAAGAAACCATGAAATCCGAGATAGGATCCATGTATCAGAACAAAGCATGGACTTTGGCGGACTTGCCAATGATCGGCAAGCCATTTGATAAATGGATCTTTCAAGAAGAAGACGGACGTGGATGGTAATGTCACCATCCATGAAGCTCGACTTGTGGCGAAGAGTTTTTCACAAGTTCAAGGAGTTGACTACGATGAGATTTTCTCATCCGTAGTGATGCTTAAAGTCCGTCGGAATCACGTTAGCACAAGTTGCATTTATGAAATCTGGCAGATGGATGTCAAAACGAGTTTCCTTACCAGTCGTAAGGAAAGGTTGTATGCGATACAATCAGAAAGGTTTTGTCGATCCTAAGGATGCTAAAAGGTATGCTGGCTCCAGCGATCCTTCTAAGGACTGGAGTAAGCATCTCGGAGTTGGAATGTACACTTTGATGAGATGATCAAAGATTTTGGGTTTGTACAAAGTTTATGAGAAACTTGTATTTCCAAAGAAGTGAGTGGGAGCACTATAGAATTTCTGATGAGTATATGTTGATCAGAAATGATGTAGAATTTCTAGAAAGCATATAGGGTTATTTGAAAGGTGTTTTTCAGTAGAAAACCTGGATTAAGCTACTTGAATATTGAGCATCAAGATCTATAAGGATAGATCAAAATGCTTAATAATTACTTTCAAATGAGCACATACCTTGACATTATCTTGAAGGTGTTCAAGATGGATCAGTCAAAAAAGAAGTTCTTGCCTGAGTTGTAAGGTACGAAGTTAAGACTTAAAGCTCGACCTCGGTAGAAAAGAGAGAAAGGACGAAGGTCATCCCCTATGCTTAAGACATAGGCTCTACAATATGCTATGCTGTGTACCGCACCTGAAGTGTGCCTTGCCATGAGTCAGTCAAGGGGTACAAGAGTGATCCAAGAATGGATCACAGTACAGCGGTCAAAGTTATCCTTAGTAACTAGTGGACTAAGGAATTTTCTCGGTTATGGAGGTGATAAAGAGTTCGACGTAAAGAGTTACGACGATGCAAGCTTAACACCTATCCGGATAGCTCTGAGTAGAGATACCGGATACGTATAATGGAGCAACAACTTAGAATAGCTCCAAGTAGAACAGTTATTTGGAATAGCTCCAAATAGAGCGTGGTAGCTGCATCTAGGAGATGACATAAAGATTTGTAAAGCACACACGGATCTGAAAGGTTCAGACCCGTTGACTAAAACCTCTCTCACAAGCAACATGATCAAACCCAGAACTCATTGAGTGTTAATCACATAGTGATGTGACCTAGATTATTGACTCTAGTAAACTCTTTGGATGTTGGTTACATGGCGATGTGACCTGTGAGTGTTAATCACATGGCAATGTGAACTAGATTATTGACTCTAGTGCAAGTGGGAGACTGTTGGAAATATGCCCTAGAGGCAATAATAAAAGGGTTATTATTATATTTCTTTGTTCATGATAATTGTCTTTTATTCATGCTATAACTGTATTATCCGGAAATCGTAATACACGTGTGAATACATAGACCAGAATATGTCCCTAGTGAGCCTCTAGTTGACTAGCTCGTTGTGATCAACAAATAGTCATGATTTCCTGGCTATGGACATTGGATGTCGTTGATAACGGGATCACATCATTAAGAGAATGATGTGATGGACAAGACCCAATCCTAAGCCTAGCACAAAGATCGTGTAGTTCGTATGCTAAAGCTTTTCTAATGTCAAGTATCTTTTCCTTAGACCATGAGATTGTGCAACTCCCGGATACCGTAGGAATGCTTTAGGTGTACCAAACGTCACAACGTAACTGGGTGGCTATAAAGGTGCATTACAAGTATCTCCGAAAGTATCTGTTGGGTTGGCACGAATCGAGACTGGGATTTGTCACTCCGTGTAAACGGAGAGGTATCTCTGGGCCCACTCGGTAGGACATCATCATAATGTGCACAATGTGACCAAGGGGTTGATCACGGGATGATGTGTTACGGAACGAGTAAAGAGACTTGCCGGTAACGAGATTGAACAAGGTATCGGTATACCGACGATCGAATCTCGGGCAAGTACAATACCGCTAGACAAAGGGAATTGCATACGGGATTGATCAAGTCCTTGACATCGTGGTTCATCCGATGAGATCATCGTGGAACATGTGGGAGCCAATATGGGTATCGAGATCCCGCTGTTGGTTATTGACCGGAGAACGTCTCGGTCATGTCTGCATGTCTCCCGAACCCGTAGGGTCTACACACTTAAGGTTCGATGACGCTAGGGTTATAAAGGAAGTTTGTATGTGGTTACCGAATGTTGTTCGGAGTCCCGGATGAGATCCCGGACGTCACGAGGAGTTCCGGAATGGTCCGTAGGTAAAGATTTATATATGGGAAGTCCTGTTTTGGTCACCGGAAGAGTTTCGGGGTTTATCGGTAACGTACCGGGACCACCGGGAGGGTCCCGGGGGTCCACCAAGTGGGGCCACCAACCCCGGAGGCTTGCATGGGCCAAGAGTGGTGAGGGACCAGCCCCTTAGTGGGCTGGTGCGCCTCCCACAAGGGCCCATGGCGCCTAAGAGGTGGAAAGGGGGCAAACCCTAAGGGGATATGGGCCTTAGGGCCCATATTGGTGCGCCTCCCTCTCCTCTCCCCTCTTGGCCGCCACCCCCTTTGCCATCTAGGGCTGCCGCCCCCCTAGGGGTGGGAACCCTAGAGGGGGGCGCACCCTCCTCCCTCTCCCCTATAAATAGTGAGGCATAGGGCTGCCCATAACACGCGATTCGATCTCTCGTTGGTGCAGCCCTGCGTCTCTTCTTCCTCCTCTTCTAGCCACGCTCCTCCACCACCACCACGCCGTTGTGCTACTGCTGGATGGATTCTTCCTCAACCTCTCCCTCTCTCCTTGCTGGATCAAGGCATGGGAGACGTCACCGGGCTGTACGTGTGTTGAACGCGGAGGTGCCGTCCGTTCGGCACTTGGTCATCGGTGATTTGGATCACGACGAGTACGACTCCATCAACCCCGTTCACTTGGACGCTTCCGCTTAACGATCTACAAGGGTACGTAGATGCACTCTCCTTCCCTCGTTGCTAGTTTCTCCATAGATAGATCTTGGTGACACGTAGGAAAATTTTGAATTTCTGCTACGTTCTCCAACACAAACAAGCCCCTCAAAGGATTAGTTTCCATAGTGACAAGTAACAGAAAATTTCAGCACACTATATAAATGTTTCCTTACCAAGTTCCACTCACTAAAAGCGCTACACTCCCCGACAACGGTGCTAGAAAAGAGTCTTGATGACCCACAAGTGTAGGGGATCAATCGTAGTCCTTTCGATAAGTAAGAGTGTCGAACCTAACGAGGAGGAGAAGGGAATGATAAGCGGTTTTCAGTAAGGTTTTCTCTGCAAGCACTGAAATTGTAGGTGATAGATAGTTTTGTGATAAGATAAATAATAACGAGTAACAAGTAAATAAAGTGCAGTAAGGTGGCCCAATCCTTTCTGTAGAGACGGATAAGCCTGGACAATCTATCTATTATATAATTATAACAATAGGCAAACAAGCCATTAGGTTCGTCCACATATGCTAATATTATTAACACCGTTTGATCAAAATAATAATGGCCAAGATTTAACAGTTTTTACGTAACATAAAAACATGTATGTATGGTGCAACATATAGAACTGCCACGTTCCTTGGTCACGTATATGTGCATATGTAGAACAACATAAGTTACACGGAACCAGTTTTGCTATAAAAAAACAAATCCTGTGAAAAAAAGGAAAGGTCCATATTAGGAATCTAAGATATACTTCCGTGAAAGAGATAGCAACGTAGTACAATTAGCGTAGATAAGACCTTCAACCGTACAAATTCTACTTATTACCCGCAAAAGAAAAAAAATGTCAAATCCTGAGCCGTACATAGGAAGGTCAAACCCTATCACCCGCAAAAGAAAGAAAAGTCAAGTCCTACCATATGAGTTGGACAAGGTAACGAGTCCCAGCGTCGACCGTGCGTGCATAATGCATATACGTGGGCTTCTAGCTTCCCAAGCAATAACCCAAGCCCGTGATCTTCTGATGCTTCAGGTGATCTTGCCGGCGCACCGACGGTGAGGTTGCCGCAGCCAGACAGGATCGCAACGATGTGGCCGGCTGGCCGCTGACTCGCGGTGCTGGCGGGGTGAGCAGGTCGTGTCTAGAGGCCAGCGCAGTCAGCCTCTTCGGCGGAGATCCACACACACATGCATATAGTTGGGTGTGAATAGGTGCGTTGATATCTGCTTCTTCTAAAAAATTAAGCTAATTAATTCTTCAAGGGTATATGTATATGGTTGCTGTGTTCCATTCATGACGAAAGCTTCTTCTCCATTTAAATTGAATCTGAGAAACCTCCTAGGGAGCCGTGTCCTCCGTGTCTTGCTGCAATCATAAGGATTGGGTTGGTCAAACTTTCGACGTTTATTGAAAGATTCAGAGAACATGTATAAAAGGATCCCACAAAGCAACGTCCTCTCTCTCGCTGGCCAGACATGTACAGTTCAGCGAAGATTCAAAGTATAGGTAAATTACTTTCTGTTGCCTACAATCATAAAGTTTTTTCTTTTGTGCATATGAATAGATTTCTACCGGCTGTGTGATGACATGTATATGCTGTAAATTGAACTATTTATAATAATTTTGCAATACTGCAATTCGGTTTGGATGCTACCTTTACTTAGTGTTATTGCTAAATAATTTTCTTTTGTGGCATATAAGGACTGTACGGTGTCATGCCAACAGCGCACACCAGGCTTCGCCTCCCTCGATGCGTCCGTACGGACGTCCAGGTATATAGAGTTAACTAATTTGACTCACTCAATTGGATGAAGGTGCCATATTTGTGTGATTTAGTCACAAGCAGTTCATGCATGCTGCTCTTGAGCTCTTTATTGATATTGGATAGAGCTAAGAGCATTTGTTTCTGCCATATCTGTTTTATGTGCCTTCTTCTGCGAGTTGAGTTCTAAAATAAATAGGAAGTTCATCCCATCATCTTTCCTGTCAATAGGAATGCTGAGGGATTATAAGCTAATGTATGTCAGGCATACATTAACTGATCGATATTATAATTAGTTAGCTTTTGAGATCATGCATACCAAAGCATTCAAGGATGTTCCGAATTATATGTGGATGCTAAGCTATGGCGAGAACCTTATTAGCTCATGCGTAGTCCATCATCATTTGTTGGAATCTATTCATGATAGGTTAGCAGTGAGAAGCCATGGTTTCTACAAGACTCAAGAAAATCAGATATTAAGGCACTGACTGCCCTAATTGTTTAGGTAGAGTACTCTGATATAAATGACGAATGACCGTTGTTATTTGGGTATTTTGCAAGCAAGAATGACCTTCACTATTTTTTTGTCGTGTCTATTAAAATTTTGTATATTTCTTCTTATGTGAGCACATGTAGCTTAAAAGGAACACTTTTTTTTACTGTTGGTACTGTTAGGTGCTAACTAATACTCCCTCAGTCCCATAATGTAAGACGCTTTTTAACAATAATGTAGTATTAAAATATGTCTTACATTATGGGATGGAGGGAGTAGTTTTTAGCATTTTGATAGAAGAAACCATGTAAGAAAGCCTTCATCTTTTTGTGCATTATATGTATTTCTTGCTTTTTCCATCTTTCTAGATATGATTAACTTCATGTTCTCCTGTTATTTCTCAAACTAATTGGCAGCACATAGGTACTATACACATAAACATTCATGCATGTGTAAGAATTTGGTTGGCTTATCAGACACGGCCGGATCTGGCTTGCCGTGGCGGCGGTGTGCTGCTACTTTTGGGTGCATTTCAGGCTGTGGTTTGTGAATGCGTAAGAGTGGAAACACATAGGGATGTGGGTGCCGGATCTTTGGATGAGACGAACGGAGCAAGGCATATCCTATATATAAATTTGCACAGGAACATAGGGGTATTATATTATATAATTGTTGCGATCACGTATTGTACATCTCAATAGGTATCTGTATTGAGTGATTACATTTACTAGGGATGGCTATGTTGAGAGGTCAAGAAGCCAATGGTAATCCCTATGGCATTTACATCATTTTTTTGCGGGTGACATTTACATCATTTTTTGAGAAACATTGGGTAGGTACGTGCAATTCAATCTTCCTAGAATAATTTGGAAGAAAGTACCAGGTTTTATGTATATTCTAATTTGTAATTCTCATTAAAATATTATTTATTTTTTCATTTTATTTTAAAATGTGAGCCGTGTGCTGTGCACACGGGCATGACAATAATTTGTGGAGAAATAGATATCCTCCAAGCAACTATACGCATGCGATAAAAAACATTATGATAGCCTTTTCTATTTTGCATTTGCAAGTAATTGGTGTACGTGCATGTTAATTAGCACATGTTTTTTCCTGAAGCTGACATGTGATTGTTGGTCGTATTTTCATAGGAAGAAGACTTGAGAATATACATAACTGATATAGGAATTTGTATGTGTAAGGTTTTACCCACGGCCATGTACGATTGTTGAGCAAATCATTGAGGCATCATACCATCTAAGCATCGAGATGCACTTTTTTAATCATTTTCATTATAGCATTAGCAGTCAGGATAATAGAAGCGAGTCAAATTTCTTACTCACATATAGAAAATATCTACCAAGACTAATAGTTACATATTTACAGCTTTGGTGAAAGAACTACACAATAAGAATCAACTAAGCCATTCTCCGCGAGTTTTACCTACGGTTCTTGATTAGAAAAATGCTAAGATTAAATATTCTACATAAAAAAGTATACAATCGCATTATCTACCACCATGTTAGCAAGTATGTATTTCTTGGGCGTCCAATCTTTATTGTTAACTGCAAGTATGTTTTTCATTAGTAGATTTTTTTGTATTGTTGGAAAAGATAGATCACAAGACAGATTTTTTTAAGATTATAATTTTCTGCTTTGTTTCCTCTATATGAACATAACTAAGTTTAGTTATTTATGTAATGGGATCCACACAATACGCACCAAAGGACTTTTGCTAAATTTTTGGCATTAATACAAGAATACTCACTCTTTATTTTGGTAATAAATAGTTTTATATAATCAAAAGCATACACGAAAATCGGAGCAACATGTTTATATGTGTTCGAATCCTAATAGAAGAAACAACTGAAACAAGGCATCAAGACATAGCTGAAGCTAGATGGATATGCTACCTAAAAACGAAGGCATCAAAAATATGGATGTCAAAAAGGAAAGCAAAATAGGAACTTGCATGGACGCCCAAAATGAGAATTCGTGAGATAAATGTACATTTGTGTGTGTATATGTATCAAGTCAGTTTTTACACGTATAAACTTCATGTTGAACTGGATGAATCTTATCTCTTATGATCAATCACCAAGTAGCCAGGAGCTTTTTACTTTAACCTTTGTCAAGCTCGATAACCTCCTATTTTATCTCATTCTATGTATTTAATAGTTATGCCGATGCTCTCTCAAAACATGGAGGTAAAATTGATGGTGCTAATGGCTTCAGAACTTCTGTATAGAGATATCAGGCATAGTCAAGTCTGAATGTAATCATTCTGTTTGATTAATGGAAGTTTCTTTCCTGCAAAAGCAAATTTGATGGTACTAATCAACTCATGTATTTAAAATTGGAGAAATTATAAATTAAACTTTCAAATGAACTAAGAGTATAACAATGGAAATGAATTAATGTATAATTCACATGAAGCACAACACAAAACTCCTCGAAAGAAAGAAATCTTTACATATTGTAGATTTACAGTACGGGTAATTCACCATGTAGGCTACATTTCCCCTAAAAAAATCACGGTGTCTTAGAAAAACATAAACACACATGAGAGCCTGAAATGTAGAAGGCCATATAATACATTTAGTGGAACTAAATGATTTAACTTGTGTCGGTGTACTAGAGTAGGGGTACCCTAGTATCCCGAACTTGTGCACGGGCAGTCGCAGCGCCCCGCGGCAAGGCTTGCCGGATTACTGCCAAGGTCCTCCGCTGGTTCCTTTGGAGCCATTAAAGAACAAAGTGTTTAAGCCGAGAAGACAAGGCCCCGGCAAGAGGAGCTTGCCAGGAAGAACAAGGCCCCGACAAGGGGAGCTTGCCGGGAAGGCCAACCAAGGCATGTCAAGGAACTTGTCGCGACGCACCACACGTCTCGGCAAGACCCGGCGAGTGACAAGCTTCCGGACGCGACAAGACAACGACCCCGGCAAGGCACTTGCCGGGGCAAACTGCCACCCTGTGCCCACGCTCCAGCGCATCCACGCTCCAGCGTGGCGGAAGGCTGTGCAGCCAGGGGCGCGCGGTGGCAAGCGGAGATGACGAGGTGGCCATCGTGGCAAACGGTGGCGCTCCTAACGATCACTTTTGTGCACTGTTTAGGCGACTCAGACGGGCATTTAATGCCTTTGTCCCCTGCCGTCAGAGTTAGGTAGGGTGCACTGTGCAAATAGCTGTACCAACCACATCTTTTACGTTTTTGCCCTCGCCTACGTTGCCACCTGTTGGTGACCCCTTCAGCGTATAAAAGGAGGCCCATGCACAACGTAGAGGGGGTTGGGGGGGGGGGACATTCGAAACTAGAGAACGCTCACGCTCTCGAGCAAGAACATAATACAAACACAAAGCAGCAGTAGGAGTTTTATCTCTCCGGAGAGCTCCGAAGCTGGGTAAAACCGCCCGCGTGCTTTGCCTCGATCCGCTCTTCGTGCGATCCTCGCCCCCCGCCGGACCGAGAAGGGCCCCTGCCCCATAGGTGTTCGTTCCCACGACATCTTTGGCGCGCCAGGTAGGGAGCGTTGAGGTTGTGTGAACCTGATCCGGCGTTCACGTGGGCCAGATCTTCGTCATCTTCATCGACATGCCACCGAAGAAGAAGGCTTCGGGGGTGGCTGGTCCGTCCGCGTCGATCCCGCCACCACCGGAACAAACGAAGGGTGGGGTAGACGCCGGCGGAGGAACTGACGCCGACGAGGGAGCTCATGATGCTGCCAGGTCCAAGGACAAGGCTGCACAAACCTCGGCGTCCGTGCATGCACCGCGTCCTTCTCAGGAGGTGTGGGACCGACAGCGTCATGGTGCCCGCAGTACCGTACTCGCGTTGGAACAAGGCCGAGCTGGTGGATCCCGGGACGCTCAAGGCCAGCATGCACGCCAACATGCTGGCACGAGCGCGGCACGATCGCCTGGACGGAATGCTGCTCCTTCTAACACAGTTAGAAGTTCGAGCATATCCCGCTCCTCGCGCCGTTCACCACCGCCGCCAAAAACTCCAGAAGAAGCGTTGGCCCGAGCCCAACTGCTCCGTGATTACCCTCCATCGACGGACAAGATTGACGATTGGAGGGCCACCATTCAGAGTCTCATCGGCTTCGCAAACGGCGACACTCCCCGGCAACCGAGCACGTCGAAGCCGCGGCAAGACGCCCAAGCGCGAGCCGATGGCGACAAGACTGGCGGGGGTGCAACCACCGTGCACTCTCCGCCCCGAAGGCCAAGATCGCCGACTCGCCGGGTCAACCTCGACAGTGACTCCACCGCATCGTCGGATCCGCGAGCTCGTCGCGACTAGCGCCAAGTTCTTCAAGAACGTCGGCAAGAGGACGCTCGTACTCGTATCGAGCGTCGAAGGGAAGCGCGGCGTCAATCAGACCAGCGCGCTGGGCCCGCTGTCGACATGCATGCGCCAGGGGAACCAGGTGACTTGCCGTACGCGGTAGGTTGCCCTGCGTTTACTCGTGAGCTGCGGCAAGTCCAGTGGCCCAGTACGAAAAACTTCAAGCCAGATGTACCGGAGAAGTACGACAGCAGGTTGCAACCGTCGGAGTTCCTTAGCATCTACACCATCGCGGTGCAAGCTGCTGGGGGGCGCGATGACAAGATCCTTGCCAACTACTTCCCACTGGTGCTCAAGCCCAACGTCAGGTCCTGGCTCATGCACTTGCCGGACAACTCCATATCACCCTGGGCAGATTTGTGCCATCAGTTTGTTGGCGCCTTTACGGGCGGCCACAAGCCCCATGGCCAGGAGAGTGATCTTCACCTGCTCGCCCAGAAGGAAGGAGAGCCCCTGCGCAAGTATATTCAGAGATTCAGCCAAGTACAGCGCAACATCCCTGACGTCCATCCTGCCGCGGTTATCAGCGCGTTCCATCAGAACGTGCGAAACCGCAGGATGAGGGAGGAGATGGCGATGTGCAAAATCAGAGACGTCAGTGAGCTATACGCCCTGGCCGACAGATGTGCGCGTGCTGAGGAGGGGAGGAAACTTCCCGGAGAGAACGCAGGAGCAAAAGGATCTGACAGTGAAGATGCCGCCCCGGCAAGGAAAAACCGGCGGCGGAACAACAGGAAGAGGAAAGCCAAAGATGCGCTAGTCGTTGAGCAGTCCGGCAACGGAGGTGGCGCCGAGAAGGCCAAAGCTGGTAGCTCCGGCGAGGCTGTGGTGGCCGCCGACAAGCAGGACGGCTCCGGCAAGCAGTACTGCAAGATCCACCGCACCAAGGGCCATGATCTTCAGAGCTGCAAGAAGGTTGAGCAGCTTGTTGAACTGCAGAAAGCTGAGTACGAGCGACGCGACAAGGAGAAGGCCCAAGAAGGTACCGGAGGATCCGGCAAGAAGCGTCCCGGCCGGGGAGGGCGCCGCGGCAAGGCCAAGCAGCGGCAAGGAGACAGGCCTCCCCGCGGCCGCGACAAGGATGAAGACGAAGACGAAGATGAAGAGATGGATGATGATGAGGCCGACGAGCAGGAGTTTCAGAAAGCCACAGAGGTCCTGTGCGTTGACGACGGTGCTTCTCTGCATACTTCGCACCGCCAGCTCAAACAGTGGGTGCGGGAAGTTAATGCAGCAGAACCACCAGTTGAGTCATGTAAGCCTCTGAAGTGGTCCAGCAGGCCTATCATCTTTGACGTTGAGGACCACCCTGATCGCATAACTGCGGTCGGGTGCTTGCCGATGTTGGGTTCGCCAACTATCCGCAACCTCAAGGTCACAAAGATGCTAGTTGACGGTGGGGCCGGCTTGAACCTGATCTCCTCCGCGGTACTCCAGAAGCTCCAGATCCCTGACAGCGAGCTTGAAGAGACCGGTACATTCCAAGGAATCAACCCGGGAAGGAGCAAGCCGAAAGGGAAGATCACGTTGCCGGTAACATTTGGCAGGGAGCTAAACTTCAGGACTGAGAGGGTCACTTTTGACGTTGATGATTTTCCGTTGCCCTACAATGGGATACTCGGCCGTCCAGCACTCGCCAAGTTCATGGCAGCCTCTCACTATGCATACAACGTACTGAAGATGCCAGGTCCGATAAGCGTCATCTCTGTCCCTGGCGACAAGAAGGATGCCCTTATCTGTACCGACAAGATTTACCGGGAAGCAGTAGCTGCAGCAGATCGCAAGACACTTGCCGCTGAAGCTCCCGGGGGGAAGAAGAAGACCAAGTCCGGCAAGAGCTCTGATGCCCACTCCGGCAAGCGCACCTCTTCGGAGTGCTGCGCTACCATCGAGGACGCACCATCGAGCTCCACCGGCAAGTGTAAGAAAGCAAAAACAGCTTCACCAGAGACCAAGAAAGTGTCCGCCAAGGAGGACGGCACTGGTGGTACCTTCACCATCAGTGCCACGCTTGACCCTAAATAGGAAAGCGCGCTCGTTGCTTTCCTGCGGGCGAACGTCGACGTGTTTGCATGGCAACCGTCTGACATCCCCGGTGTTCCCAAGAAAGTAATTGAGCACCACCTTGCCGTCTGTCCTCACGCGCGGCCCGTCAAGAAGAGAGTCAGGAAACAAGCAATGGAACGCCAAGAATTCATTGCAGAAGAGATCAAGAAGTTGGAAGCAGCAGGCCTTGTCAGAGGAGTGCTCCATCCTACGTGGCTGGCCAATCCTGTAATTGTGCGCAAGGCGAATGGGAAATGGAGGCTTTGTATTGACTTTACTGATGTTAATAAAGCCTGTCCCAAAGACCCGTTCCCCTTGCCGCGCATTGACCAGATTGTTGACTCCACGGCCGGATGTGATCTGCTTTCATTTCTTGATGCATACTCAGGGTACCATCAGATCTTCATGGCAGAAAAAGATGAGGAGAAGACCACATTCATCACTCCATGTGGCACATACTGTTTTGTACGGATGCCTTTCGGATTAAAGAATGCTGGTTCAACATTTGCAAGGGTAGTCCATGACGCTTTCGAGCCTCAGTTGCACAGAAATGTGGAAGCCTACATGGATGATATAGTGGTCAAGAGCAAAGACAAGGCAACCCTGATCCAGGATCTGGATGAAACTTTCACAAATCTGCGCAAGATCAACCTCAAGCTTAACCCCGAGAAGTGCGTGTTTGGAGTTCCTTCCGGCAAGCTTCTCGGGTTCTTCGTGTCTCAGCGGGGAATAGAAGCCAACCCCGACAAGATCAAGGCCATTGAGCAGATTGAAGCACCGAAGCGCGTCAAGGATGTACGAAGGCTTGCCAGCTGCATGGCTGCTCTCAGCAGGTTCATCTCTAAGTCTGCTGAGCGCGCCCTGCCATTTTTCAAAATATTGAAAAGGCAGGTCCAATGAAATGGACTCCGGAAGCGGAGGCTGCGCTGCAGGACTTGAAGAGGTACCTGTCCTCCACTCCAATACTTGTCGCACCTAAGCCACAAGAGAAGTTGCTGCTGTATATAGCGGCAACCAATCAAGTGGTTAGTGCTGCGTTAGTAGCAGAGAGGGAGGCGGATGATGAGCCGGTAACCGTGGCGGATGTATCCAGCGACAAGCAGGGGGCTTCGCCGAAAAGCTCTGGTCCCGACAAAGATGGATCTGCGCAGACGCAGGAGGAGGTGCAGAAGAAAATGGTGCAGCGCCCAGTTTACTTTGTCAGTTCCCTTCTGCAGGGGGCTAGGTCAAGGTACTCTGGTGTGCAAAAGTTGCTTTTCAGCCTTCTCATGGCCTCGAGAAAGTTGCGTCATTACTTCCAAGCACACGAGATCACAGTTGTCACTCGCTTTCCGCTGAAAAGGATACTGCAGAATCCAGAAGCAACAGGCAGGATTGTCGAGTGGGCACTGGAACTGTCAAGCTTTGGCCTCAAGTTTGAAAGCAGTTCAACTATCCAGAGCCGAGCATTGGCGGAATTTATAGCAGAATGGACACCAACGCCAGATGAAGAAATTCCAGAAACGAGCATCCCCGTCAAGGAGGCAAACAAAGAGTGGCTCATGTACTTCGATGGTGCCTTCTCGCTGCAAGGCGCCGGTGCTGGCGTGCTGCTTATCGCGCCCATCGGAGAGCACCTCAAGTACATAGTCCAAATGCACTTTCCCAAGGAGCAAGCAACAAATAATACTGCAGAGTATGAAGGCTTGCTTGCCGGTCTCAGGATCGCGGCAGACCTTGGGATTAAGAAGCTCATAGTCAAGGGTGACTCACAGCTTGTCGCCCGCCAAGTGAATAAGGATTACCAGAGTCCATTGATGGAAGCTTATGTTGATGAGGTGAGAAAGCTGGAAGAGCACTTTGACGGCCTACAGATGGAGCATGTTCCAAGAGCTGAGAACGACATCGCTGATGGCCTGTCAAAGTGCGCTGCACTAAAGTTACCTGTGGAACCAGGGATCTTTGTGCTCAAGCTGACTCAACCATCTGTGACACCGTTAACTGGACAGAGCAAGAAGAGAAAGTTGGTTTCTGGTGACTATTTTCCCGTAGAGCTTCCTGAAGCCGCCGCCAAGAAGGTCCCCAGGATCAACACCAAGAGTGCTGAGGAGCAGTCTGCTCTGGCAAGCCTTAGGGTTTGTTCCATTGAAGCAGACGCTCCCGACAAGTTTTGCTCCGGCAAGCTTGCTGGGGAACTTCAAGCTCCGGCTGAGCCGCAGGTTCTTGCCGTGGAAGCTGATGTTCCCACAGCAACATATGTGCCTTTGGTCCTTGTTGTCGAGCCGCAATCTCCAGCATGGGCACAGCAGATTGTCCGTTTCCTTCAGACAGGAGAGCTTCCCGAAGAGCAAGAAGAAGCGGAAAGAGTAGCCCGGCAGTCAAGTATGTACCAGTTCGTCGATGGCATACTGTACAAAAGAAGACTCAACGGCGTGAAATTGAAGTGTATTCCCCGGGAAGACGGACAAGAGCTGTTGGCGGAGATACATGGAGGCATATGTGGCCACCACATTGGCGCAAGAGCACTTGCCGGCAAGGCGTTCCGGCAAGGTTTGTTTTGGCCAACAGCCCTCCAGGATGCAACTGCACAAGTAACCAAGTGTGAAGCGTGCCAGTTCCACTCCAAGCAGATACACCAACCAGCTCAAGCTCTCCAGACGATCCCTTTATCCTGGCCATTTTCGGTCTGGGGGCTCGATATCCTCGGCCCCTTTCCCCGAGCTGTCGGGGGCTTTGAGTACTTGTACGTTGCAATCGACAAGTTCACAAAGTGGCCGGAAGTAGAAGCAGCGAGGAAGGTGACAACACAGTCAGCAATCAAGTTCTTCAAGTCAATTGTTTGCCGTTTCGGAGTCCCCAACAGGATCATCACCGACAACGGCACGCAGTTCACGAGCCGCACCTTCATGCAATACGTCCAATATCTTGGAGCCAAGGTCTGCTTCGCTTCTGTTGCTCACCCGAGAAGCAACGGACAAGCGGAGAGGGCAAACGCTGAAGTGCTGCGCGGACTCAAGACCAGGACTTTTGACAGGCTGTACAAGTGCGGAAGAAACTGGATTGAGGAGCTGCCGGTGGTTCTTTGGTCGATCAGGACGACGCCAAATCCAGCCACTGGCCAGACACCTTTTGCTCTAGTCTATGGAGCAGAGGCAGTTCTCCCCACGGAACTCGTATACGGATCGCCTCGAGTGCTCGCTTATGATGAGCTTGAGCAAGAGCAGCTGCGACAAGATGACGCGCTGCTCCTTGAGGAGGATCATCTTCAGGCTGCTGTACGAGCTGCTCGCTACCAGCAAGCTTTGCGCCGCTACCATAGCCGCAAAGTTAATGCCAGAAGTCTCGAGGAAGGCGACCCTGTTCTTCGGCCTGTTCAGTCTGCCAAGAATTCTAACAAGTTGACGGCGAAGTGGGAAGGCCCTTACCGGGTGAGACGAGTCACTAGGCCTGGCGCTGTCCGCCTTGAGACCGAAGATGGCTTTCCGGTGAGCAACTCCTAGAACATTGAGCATCTTCATAAGTTTTACCCGTAAGGCACGGTTGTCGGAACCTGTTTCGGCAACCACCTTTTGTACAAGTCTTGCCGCTGTTGCATGTAATCCTTTGTACAAAGCGAGGCGCAGACCCTGTGCATAAATAAAGCCCATGTGCTCCGCACACCCTGTCAATTTCATGCTTTTTTCTTTTTGCATGTATTGTCTGACACTCTGTGCAGCACCTACCCCCGGTAAGCGATAACGAGCCATAAGGCTCCATATCTTTATTTTATCTTCTTTCTTTTTCTCAAAAGGAAGGTTCCCTCGCACACAAGTTTGCCGGGGGGGGGGGGAGGAGAAGATAACAGTGTGGACCAGGCAATCATTCAAGAAAGTTTCGCCTTGCCGGGAAGCAAACGACAGAAAAGCTAAGTTGCCAAAGTTTGAGCAATTAGTTTTAAAACTTTTTTTTAAGTTATCTTCCTTAAACGACCGAACTTTGTATGGAAAACCTGAGCGCGGAGGAACCAACTCGTAGCTAGTTGCGCCCTTACTTTGTTTCGAGTCCGCTCAACAACTTAAGTGTGCTATGACTACTTGTGACAAGGTTTCTTGTCGGTAGTGGCACCGCCAGCAGGCCGCTGATGTTCCGCACTCAGCGCTCGCGGCAAGGGCGCCTACGCCGGCAAGTTTCCTAAAAGCGTAGGGCAACAACATACAAAGGGAGGAATCAAGTAAAGGAGATAGCATAGCAGTTGATACCCGAAATAAAGTTTATTACAAAATAGCTTGTCGTAGCTCTAATGTGATGTTCACGTAACATGGTCAGCAGCAACAAGAAAAGGAAAAAGCGGGCGGCCTAATCTACGCGACCGCCGTCAACCCTCCTGACCTCGTTCACCTTGTCCACAATGGGTGCGACAAGGGCCTTGAGCGCGTCCAGATCAGCATCCGCCGGCAGCTTCTTGAGGACGTTGGTGAGGTTGGGGCCTGGGTTGTGGAAGGCCACCTTCACCAACACCTTCTCCAGAACTCTGGCATAGATCGTGCGTGATAGGTCGGCCAGCTGCTTTGGGATCCTTTCCCGGAGTTGCTGGAGGGCCGTCGCCACGCCTTTGAAGAATAGGGTGAGCTTGGCGCTGGGTTGGAGGTTCTCGTCGGAGGAGTACCCGAGGCCCTCCACCCCCAGTTGCACCAGCTCCTCGTCGATGACTGCAGCAATGTTCACGAGGCCCTCTGTCCAAAGCTCCACCGTCGCCCTGAAGGTGTTCTGGGTTTCGGCGGCCCTCGTCAGCAGTTCTTCATTGCCCTTGATTTCCTCTTTCAGGGTCGCCTCCCGCTCCTTGGCGCTGTCCAGCGTCTGAGTCAAAGTGGCCAGCTTCAGCTTGAGATCCGCGTTGGAATCCTTGGCGGCGCTCAGCTCCTTTCCCTTCTCGGCAAGTTGACCCTGCAGCTCGCCGTGAGCGCGGGCATCCTTCTCGCGCTCACGCTTGAGCACGGCAAGCTCCTCGCCGCTCGCCTTAAGATCGGTCTCTAGCTGCGCCACTTTCACCTCCAACTCCTTCTTGGCGGCCTCGGCAGCTGCGGCCGCGTCCTTTGATTCCTTAAGAGCCCCACCAAGCGCTTGCTCGCGCACAACAAGCTCATCCTCATAGCTGTCAAGGTTGACCTTTCGCTGCGTCAGCTCGCCTTCTCGCGCGGACAGCTCCTCGGCGGCAAGCCGCTGTTGCTCCTCGGCTTTGGCCTTCTCAAGGATGAACGCCTTCCGCACTTCGACGAGCTGCGCCCGCTCCTCTGCAATGGCCCGAAGAGCTTCCTGATTGCGTTCCCGGAGCTCCTCCGCGCGCTTCTCAATGTCTGCTCCCGCTTGCGCGACAAGCGCTTCCCGGGACTCCACCTTGGCTTGTCGGGCGCGGTAGAGCGACACCAGCTTCCGGAGCAATTGCTCCTCCTCGGACTCGCCGCTGCTGCTGCTTGCCGCGTCAACCAGCGATAGCCCGGCGGAGGCGAGCACTTCCCCATCAAATGTCTCTCCTTCAACCGGCACCCTGGAGCTTGACACCCAGGGAAGCTTGATGAAGACACCCTCGCCGGCCTTCAAGTAGGCGCCGGGCTGGGGCTCTTCGGAGCCTGGCGCTGCATCAGCGGCGGAGGGGTCGGCGGTCGGTGTAGCGCCTTGCGCTCCTGCATCCTTAGGGTCGTCAGTGCGATTGCCGGACCCCTCGCCAGCTCCTGCGCCAGCAGCCTTGGCGGCCTCTTCGTCGGCGGGATCATCAACGCCGGCCTCTTCTTCGGTGGCGGCGGCGTCACCAGTGTTGCCGCGCGTGTCCTCCTCACCGGTGGCCTTGGTCTCCATCGGCTCCGTGGAAGGCGGATCTGAGAGCCGGAAGAGGGAGAAAAGTCAAGCAAATGATCAAAAAGAAAAATCAAAAGAAGAAAAACTCAAGGGAAGTTTCGGGCAAGAAAGATTACCTGTGCTGGGATCCACAGTCATGGGCACCACCACCGGGGGATCGTTGGCGCTGTCCCTTGCCGGAGACTCCTCCCTTGCCGGAGAACGCTCCATTGCCGGGGAGTCCGCCCTTGGCGGCGTAGTCAAAGCAGACGACGAGTCGGAGGTGATTTCCACGCCCTCCTGGTGAAGTTGCTCTAATCCTACGCAAACAAATACTCAGTTGGTAGCAGAGAAAGAGCACTCATGCACGGCTAACAGCAGAAAAGAAATCAAATACTTACGCTGGGGGCTGCGCTGGGGGCTGCTCTGCGGAGTAATGGCCGGGTCCGGCAAGGTGGTCTCGGGCGCGCCTCCTGCTGTCGCGGTGGGCTCGTCCTCAATGATAAGCACCGGAGCCTTGGCCCTCTTCGCCGCCCTCTAGGCCAGTGTCCTGAAACGGAATAAGTCCAGAGTAAATCAGATCAGATGCAAGACAAAAACAGCACAAGTTGAAGAAATACAAGAACAACAAAAAGATCTTACTCTTCCTCTTCCTCGTCGGAGCTAAGCGCGGAGAGGTCGAAGTTCGGCCCACCCTCGGTGCGGCGAGGCGGAGGAGTAGGATCCCTTGCCCGCTTGGCGGGGGCTGCGGCGGCGGCCTGGGAAGACCCCGCTCCAGTTGCCGCCGCGGCGGGAGGCGCTCCAGCGGCGACAGTACTTGTCGCGGTGGAGCGTGTCGCGCGGCGCCGCGGCTGTTGACCCGTTTGCCGTCCTGCTGCGTCCCCGGCCCTGCGGAGGCGCCTTCTTGGCTGCGCTGGGGGCTGCGCTGCAGGCCCTGCTTGCAGCAAGCTGCTCGGGGATGACGGGCCACTCTCACACTCGGCAGGCTCACTCGACTCGGCATCGGGCGCGGCAAGTTCTTCCTCGCCATCCATCCGCTGGCGCTCGGCAAGGCTTGCTGCCTCTGCTGCGTCTGCCTCCTCCACTGTGAACCCAAACTCGCCCGCAGCGGCGGCTGCTGCCGCCTCCTCCGCCCTAGTGGCGATGCGCTGCATCCCCTGTTCGGTGGTGTTGCGGGTGAGGCTTCTGTTCTCGTCGGCATGGACCTCCACCTCAACCAGGCTATCGAAGAACTGCTGCACGACGTCGTCGGCATGTTCTTGCCAGGTTGGAACGATCCCGTGCGAGTCGCACAACGGCATCATTGCGCAGATGCGGTCACACGAGGAGTTGTTGCACAAGGGAACGATGCCTGCCGGCAACCTGAACCACTCGGGATGTTGAGGGTCGTGCTTGAACAACTCCTTGAGTATCCCGTCCAACTCCAAGACGGTGAAATTAAAGTTGAGGCCCGGGCGCAGCCTCATGATATCCGCCGAACCCCCGAATTCCCAGGCGAGTCTCCCTCTCGCCTGCAGAGGGGCGATGCGGCGGCGAAGGAAATCTGCACCGACAGCGCCTA
Organism: Triticum dicoccoides; assembly: GCF_002162155.2. NCBI lineage: Eukaryota > Viridiplantae > Streptophyta > Magnoliopsida > Poales > Poaceae > Triticum > Triticum dicoccoides. Next base: position 234,749,306 of record NC_041391.1, read on the forward strand.
CAGTCAACCCGGCAAGCCTGAGGCGCAAGATCCGGGTGGTGGCGATCTTCAGCTTGTCGTCATCCGTGGCCAGGGCGCTCCAATCATTGCCGCGCACTGCTGGGGTTTGGCGTAGAGTGGTAAATGGCTGCGGGTTCTCCTCTAAGATCCAGCACCAATCAGATCTCCACTCCTCCCATTTGCTGCGGAGCTCCCCTTCCAGATAGGCTTCCTTCTTGCCGGATCGCAAGATCCAAGCAATCCCGCCGGCAAGGGGCTCCCCTCTCTCAACACGAGGCATGAAGAAGTGGCGGAAGAGAGCAACATTGGGGTGGACTCCGACAAAGTTTTCGCAGAGATGTGCGAAAACTGCCATGGTCAGGACAACATTGGGGGTGAAATCAAGGAGATGAAACCCGTAGGTGTTCATGATGTCACAGAAAAATTCAGAGAAGGGCGGGCAGAGCCCGCAATAGAAGAACAGAGCAAAGAATGGATACCCATATGGGGCCTTCTTCGAAGCGGCGGCGGAGAGTACCTTGGTGCGCGGGTGCGCCCGCGTCTCCGTCGACTTCCGCAGCGCCTCGAGCCGCTGCACCTCGGTCGACTTCACGGCTTTCCCCTCTCCGGCTTTCGGAGCCATGGCGGAGGCGGTGGGGGAGATCGACGGCGCTGGTGGCGACGGCGGCGACGGGGGGCGGAGCGCTGCTCTCTTTCGGCTTTGGAAGCGGAGGGGAGCGGCGGAGGTTTCTGAGATTGAAGCAGCAAATGGCAAAGGTGGGGGAACGGCCCCTGTTTCCCCTGCTTATAAAGAGGAGGAGGCGAACGTTACGCTTTTTCCGAATAAAGAATCACCCACGATCTCTCCCACGACGCCGCGTTCAACGCGTGCCGTTACGGGAGGGCGCGGTGGATACGGAGTTAGATTCGGCATAACTCAGGCCCGCGCGTGCCCGTGCCATGTTTTGGGCCTGGCCCAACAGCGCTCGGCACCGTGTATGGCCCAGGCCCGGGGGCTCCTGTCGGTGTACTAGAGTAGGGGTACCCTAGTATCCCGAACTTGTGCACGGGCAGTCGCAGCGCCCCGCGGCAAGGCTTGCCGGATTACTGCCAAGGTCCTCCGCTGGTTCCTTTGGAGCCATTCAAGAACAAAGTGTTTAAGCTGAGAAGACAAGGCCCCGACAAGAGGAGCTTGCCGGGAAGAACAAGGCCCCGGCAAGGGGAGCTTGCCGGGAAGGCCAACCAAGGCATGTCAAGGAACTTGCCGCGACGCACCACACGTCTCGGCAAGACCCGGCGAGTGACAAGCTTCCGGACGCGACAAGACAACGACCCCGGCAAGGCACTTGCCGGGGCAAACTGCCACCCAGTGCCCATGCTCTAGCGCATCCACCGACGTGTCGCCATGGGGCCGTCCCAGGGGCGCGTGGCGGAAGGCTGTGCAGCCAGGGGCGCGCGGTGGCAAGCGGAGATGACGAGGTGCCCATCGTGGCAAACGGTGGCGCTCCTAACGGTCACTTTTGTGCACTGTTTAGGCGACTCAGATGGGCATTTAATGCCTTTGTCCCCTGCCGTTAGAGTTAGGTAGGGTGCACTGTGCAAGTAGTTGTACCAACCACATCTTTTACGTTTTCGCCCTCGCCTACGTCGCCACCTGTTGGTGACCCCTTCAGCGTATAAAAGGAGGCCCATGCACAACGTAGAGGGGGTTGGGGGGAACATTCGAAACTAGAGAACGCTCACGCTCTTGAGCAAGAACAGAATACAAAAACAAAGCAGTAGTAGGAGTTTTATCTCTCCGGAGAGCTCCGAAGCTGGGTATAACCGCCCGCGTGCTTCGCCTCGATCCGCTCTTCGTGCGATCCTCGCCCCCCGCCGGACCGAGAAGGGGCCCTGCCCCATAGGTATTCGTTCCCACGACAACATGCCATCCCAATATATGCTTAATTTTGAAATAGCCAACTCATGTAGCCGAAGATGATTTTTTTCCAACAAATTGGATGTCCCTTTGACATTAATGATATGGTATAAACTAGAGTAAAATTTGGATATTAAATTGAATTCATGTATCGGGGTGAGGAAATGAGAAAGATTAACAATAGGAACTCACAACCTAGCCGCACAAATGCGCGGGTCACTTCTCTAGTTTCTAATAATGAGAAAGGAGATCCCGAGGACACATTGGGAATTATCGTCATGCTAGTTTTCATCACGTTCATATGATTCGCGTTCGGTACTTTGATAATTTGATATGTGGGTGGACCGGTACTTGGGTACTGCCCTAACTTGGACAAGCATCCCACTTATGATTAACCCCTATTGCCAGCGTCCGGAACTACAAAAGAAGTATTAAGGTAAACCTAACCACATCATTAAACATATGGATCCATATCAGCCCCTAACGAAGCAACACATAAACAAGGGTTTAAGCTTCTGTCACTTTAGCAACCAATCATCTACTTATTACTTCCCCATGCCTTCCTCTAGGCCCAAATAATGGTGAAGTGTCATGTAGTCGACATTCACATAACACCACTAGAGGAAAAGACAACATACATCTCATCAAAATATCGAACGAATACCAAATTCACATGACTAATAATAGCAAGACTTCACCCATGTCCTCAGGAACAAATGTAACTACTCACAAAGCATATTCATGTTCATAATCAGAGGAGTAATAATATGCATAAAGGATCTAAACATATGATCTTCCACCAAGTAAACCAATTAGCATCAACTACAAGGAGTAATCAACACTACTATCAACCCACACGTATCAATTTGTGGTTTTGATACAAGATTGGATATAAGAGATGAACTAGGGTTTTGAGAGGAGATGGTGCTGGTGAAGATGTTCATGGAGATGGACCCCCTCCCGATGAGAGGATCGTTGGTGATGACGTTGGTGATGATTTCCCCCTCCCAGAGGGAAGTGTCCCCGGCAAAACAGCTCCGCCGGAGCCCTAGATTGATTCCGCCAAGGTTCCGCCTCGTGGCGGCGGAGTTTCGTCCCGTAAACTTGCCCTCGATTTTTTCCAGGGTAAAAGCGATGATATAGCAGAAGATGGACATCGGAGGCCCACCAGGGGGCCCAGGAGATAGGGGCACGCCCTCCTGTCTCCTAGACAGGGTGTGGTCCCCCTGGTGTATTTCTTTCGCTCAAAAGTTCTTATTAAATCCAAAAGGTTGTTTCGTGGAGTTTCGGGACTTTTGGAGCTGTGCAGAATAGGTTTCCAACGTTTGCTCCTTTTCCAGCCAGAATTCCAGTTGCCGGCATTCCCCCTCTTCATGGTAAACCTTGTAAAATAAGAGAGAATAGCCATAAGTATTGAGATATAAAGTGTGATAACAGCCCATAATGCAATAAATATTGATATAAAAGCATGATGCAAAATGGACGTATCAGGTCCCGAACAGTGCATCTAAGGTCGATGGTAACAGGAGGGGGGGGGGGACATGATGTTTACCCAATTTCGGGCCCTCTCTATGGAGGTAATACCCTACTTCCTGCTTGATTGATCTTGATGAATATGAGTATTACAAGAGTTGATCTACCACGAGATCGTAATGGCTAAAACCCTAGAAGTCTAGCCTATATGATTATGATTGCCTCTACAGACTAAGCCCTCCGGTTTATATAGAGACCGGAGGGGACTAGGTTTGTACAAATTCGGTTATAGTGAAAGGAATCTTCATATCCGAGCGCCAAGCTTGCCTTCCACGACAATGAGAGTCCCATCCGGACACGGGAAGAAGTCTTCTCTCTTATATCTTCATAGCCCATCAGTCCGGCCCACGTCACATAGACCGGACGGCCGAGGACCCCTTAATCCAGGACTCCCTCACCGATAGCCCGGACATCCGGCGCCTCGCGAGCACCCGGACATCCGGCCCGACGCCCGGTCGTCCGGCCACCCCTATCTGCGCATAGTGTAAATGGCTGAGCCCATGTATCCCTTTGCCCCCCTAGACTAATATACTCCTCCTCTGTCCTCTTTCTAGGGTTAGCATTGTGATAATCATCTTTGAGATAGAGCTTTGCACATCCACATGGTTACTTCTCCTCGGAGCTCATGACCTCTTCGGAGAATATCCCCCAAGTGGATTCAAGACCCCATCACGGGAATACCTTCAAGACCTCCTCATGGAGAAGAACTACCGCCACTTGTATCATCATTTGTTGGATTTGGATCGTGTATCTCTTTCCATTTCGAGGATCTAGCATATGTGTAACCGGATCTTCTTGGTTAAGTGGTTTCTCTTGCGTTCTTCGTGTTCTTCGTAGGATCCCTTCCAATCATGAAAGATCGGACATCTAGGGTTCTACCCTACATCATCTTGGTATGAGAGCCACGTTGATTACGTATTTGGAGCCCCTACCCCTCTTTTTCTAGCTTGATTTTGTTGTTTTTCGTCCTAATCCGAAAATCCCCACCAAAAATAGCCGTAATTTTTTGGGGGGATTTGTTGGTGTGATGAAGTTTTGTTGGATTTGATCCATGATTTGCTTTGCCACGTGTGGATCTAGCTTTTCCCCATCAGCTCCGCAATTTCCATCCACAAAATCCCCCAAATTTTGCCTGGGATTTGACTTTTCCCCGTAGAGTTCATCAAGTTCGTCCACGGATCCCGAGCCCGGACATCCGGCCCGTGACCCCCGGACATCCGGCCCCTGACAGCAACAACTCCATCCACCACCCCATTTCCCGCCTAACTTTCGCCAAATTTTGTTCGGGTGCCCACATACACTTCCGCATACCAGCATCACTTCCGCACCACCACCACTTTCCGCAAGCACCAACATCGCTCACCCGCTATCAACTTTGACCCGTTTGATCTTTGGGAATTTGAGTTGTGGTTCCCGTGTCCTATCGTGTTTCGGCTATATAGGTACGGTGCGACATCAACATCACCATCGCTCATCTTCGCCAAGTACTCATCATCTCTGACGTCGACCGCTACACAATTTGGACACCTCGACCGTAAGCAAGAACGGTAACCTATATTTCATCTTGGTATCGTGATATCCTTTCATGGTACATTCCTTGCCATTACATTGATAACCACCATAGCCTTATTTTTGTGTTGCTTTCCCATCGAGACTAGCCTTTGAGTATTGCCGGCAACGTGACTTGTGCACATTAGTGATCGTACTCCCCATAGCATACATACCATATCATAGTGGTGCATATCTTAGAATCATCTTTTGTGTCACAAAGTTGTCATCGCATATACACAATTGCTATCTTGGTTCGTGAAGTTTTGCATGAGAAAATAGCTCAATAGTGAAAGAGCCAAACAAGCTTTTAGGCAAAAAGGAAAGATAAGCAAAGAGCTTATAAGCAAGAACCATAATATCATACTACATTAAGATTGTCATATCCGATCATCTTGGATCATACCATTGGAATACCATACATATAGCATACTCGGGATAGAAGTCGTTATATTTTTGTTTCGTAGGTTGTGCACAAGTTCTGTATCCGCCTATTGTGCAATCGTGCTAGCGTCTCCCTAGTGTTGTGCAACAAGAGCATTTTCGTTGTTTCCACATTTTGGCTCATTCCTTGGTTACACGACCCCACTTATCTATTTACGTGTGTGTTTCCATGTACCATATCTTGCTATTGGTCTACTTGTTGCATTTGCAAATTTGTGCACCTTTTCCAACATTATCGAGGCTCACTAACAATTGCATCAAATTTTGTGCCACCATCCTAACCAAGCTCCACCATAAGCTTTTACTTGTGTAGGTGTGAGAACCGACAAGAATTGGTACCAATTGTGCTATTTCCTTGTTCCACATTTGAGTGATCATTGATCCATCTTCAACATTGGTCCAGGTACATTTGGTATAAGTTCTTCTCTTTCTCCACTCACATATTTTGCTTGGAATGATGGATAGGGCAAGTTCTTCTACCAACCCACTCTTCATCGAGCAAGACGATGACATGTCATCCTATGTCACCAAGAGCCACCTCTTCGGTGCACAACGAGCTTTGCATCAAGAACAACAAGCAATGAGCGACTGCATTGTCAATCTCACCACCGACTTTGACTCTCTGAGCAACGAACAAGAGAGTACTTCGATAACAAGCTCGACGCTCACAAACAGAAAACGATGCAAGAATGGACGAGATTCATGCCTTTTTGGTGAACCGCCATTCTACCACTTCGTCGTACTCAAGACGGAGCCGCTCGAGTCGACACTCCGACGACACCTTCTCCGGCTCAAGTACACCGACATCGAACACTCTACATCGAGCCGGGCGCCAAGACCATCAAGCAACTCGCAATCCTCTACATGGCAATCATCCACAAGAGCAATTCAACAAGCAAGCACATCGTCATCGTCCACACCAAGCTCCTCTTGCACAAGCTCAAGAACAACATCGTCAACATCTCCAAGAGGAAGAGCGAGCGTGACAACATCAAGACAAACAAGATGCTGAGGCTCAACATCTTCAACAACAACAACATGAAGCACAAGCTCTTGAGCCGTAACGTGCCCTTTAAGAATCAAGTCGAGCCATTGCCAACCGCAACCGAGATAGGCACAATCAAGAGGAAGCACTTCACGAAGAAATCCAAGAGCAAAACTACCAAGCAAGAGTGCATCATCAAGTTTCTCAAGCTCCTCCACAAGCTCGACAAGCTCCTCCACAACCTCAAGTTCATAAAGAGCATGATGACTACGGGAATCCTCCACCTCAAGAGCATTATGAGGTTGACAACCCACCACGTCAAGGGCGTCATCATCATCCTCGACAACAACACAATGAAGAGCAACGCTATGGCACGCTCAAGTTCACCATGCCCAAGTTCAATGGAAGCAATGATCCTGAAGAATACCTTTCATGGGCATTGAAGGTCGACAAGATCTTTCATTTGCACAACTATGAGGAAGAGAAGAAGATCGCTATGGCATCACTTGAGTTCCAAGACTATGTGCTCATATGGTGGGAACAAGTCCTTGAGCGCTGAGAAGCACGAGGTGAACCACAAATCACCACATGGGAGGAAATGAAAGATGTCATGCATGCACGCTTTGTGCCAACCTACTACAACCGCGGCCTCTTCAAGAAACTCCAACTCCTCAAGCAAGGAATAAAGAGCATTGAAGAATACTACAAGGAAATGGAGATTGCCATGATAAGAGCCAATGTCACGGAAGATGATGAGCAAACTATGGCCCGTTTCTTGAATGGCCTCAATCATCCCATCAAGAAGATTGCCGACTTCCAACCCTACTCCAACCTCATTAAGCTCATGCATCAAGCTACCAAAGCAGAACGCCAAGTGCAAGATGACTTCAAGTACGCCAAGTACTCGCCCAAGAGCTATGGCATCTCCAAAATCCAAGCTTCAATGACTCCAACACCTTCTACCTCAACCAAGCCATCTACAAACAACGGCGACAAGTCGGGTTACAAGAAAAACTTCGACAACCTTGAGTCGTCCTCCTACTACAAGCAACTTCAAGACGCACGCTTCATCATCTACTCCAACCGATGAGACCGTCAAGACAAGTTCTATAAAGTGTTTCACATGTGGCGGCCGAGGGCACAAGTCCTTTGAGTGTACCAACAAGCACACCATGATCCTCAATGATGACGAAACCTATGAATCCATGAGTGAAGAGGAGATGGAAGCCCTTGAGCAAGTGGCCATGCACCGACACGTGAACGAAGATGAATATGATCAAGTATTTTGTGATGAGGATCTGAGCCCCGCTCTCGTCGTATCCAAAGTCTTGACTCTTCAACATCAACAAGACGAAGACCAACGATGCCACATCTTCCACACCAAGGCCGGCATAAATGGAAGGTCCGTCAAGGTCATCATTGATGGAGAGAGTTGTCACAACTTGGCAAGTGAAGAACTATGCTCCAAGCTCCAATTGGTCAAGATGAAGCACCCGCACCCCTACAAGGTTCAATGTCTAAGCGATTCCGGCACTATCGAAGTTGAGAATGCGGTCAAAGTCTCCTTCAAAATCGGAGCATATTAAGACACTTTAGAGTGTGATGTCGTCCCGATGTCCATTTGCCACCTCCTTCTTGGTCGACCATGGCAATTTGACCGTGGCGTCATCCACAACAGGCGTACCAATCACTATAGCTTCAATATGAAAGGGAAGGAGTACGTGCTATGACCTATGTCTCCAAGTCAGGTGATCGCCGACAAGCAAGCCACCCATCATGGAGAAAAGAATGAGAGAGTAAACCACCCAAAAGAGAGTGAGCGCCACAAGCCAAAATCGAGTGCCTCCACGATGAGTGACAAGAAAAACTTAGTCCTATTTGCCACCAAAAGTGAGATGAGAGAAGTGTGTGAGAACCCATCAAGTGTTATGCACTATGTCCTTGTGTGCAAGGATGAGGCACCAAAAACTAACACCTCTCACGATCTACCTTTACTGTTGTCTTGTCTTTTGCAGGAATTCCAAGATGTTTTCCACGACGAGCTACCTCTGGTATACCTCCACTACGAGGCATTGAACACCGTATCGACCTCATCCCCGGAGCACCTCTACCTAACAAGGCTCCCTACCGCGTCAACGCCGAGGAAACTAAAGAGATCCAATGACAAGTACAACAACTCATCGACAACGGTCAAGTACATGAAAGCTTGAGCCCTTGTGCCATTCCTGTCATTCTTGTTCCAAAGAAAGACGATACTTATCGCATGGTTTCCAATTGCCGTCCCATCAATGCTATCACCGTTAGATATCGTCACCCTATTCCATGCTTAGATGATATGCTTGATGAGCTTAGCGGAGCCACCATTTTCTCTAAGATTGACCTTAAGAGTGGCTACTATCAAATACGCATCCAAGAAGGTGATGAATGGAAAACCGCATTTAAGACCAAATTTGGCTTATATGAATGGCTAGTTATGCCAATGGGTTTATCCGAAGCACCCGGTACTTTCATGCGAGTCATGCACTTTGTTCTTCATCCCTATATTGGTGTATTTGTTGCGGTCTATTTTGATGATATTCTTGTCTTTAGCAAATCCCTCAAAGATCATTTCACCCATCTTAGAACCGTGTTGCAAACCGTTAGGAAAGAGCACCTTTATGCTAATATGGACAAATGCCTTTTTGGTGTTGATAAGCTTTTTTTCTTGGGTTTCGTTGTGTCTTCTAAGGGTGTTCATGTAGATGAATCTAAGATCAATGCTATTAAAACTTGGCCCCAACCAACCAACTTGCAACAAATGCATAGTTTTCTTGGTTTAGCCGGTTTCTATCATAGATTTGTGAAGGATTTTAGCACCATTGCTTCACCTTTGCATTCTTTGAGTCAGAAAAATGCGCCATTTGTTTGGGGAGCATCACAAGACACCACATTTAATGAGCTAAATAATTTTCTTACTCATGCTCCCGTGCTTGCATTACCCAACTTTGAAAAACCTTTTAAAATTCATTGTGATGCTAGCGGTAATGGCATAGGAGGTGTGTTAATGCAAGAGAAGCACCCTATAGCATACTTTAGTGAGAAACTTTCTGGCGCGCAACTCAATTACCCCATCTATGACAAAGAGCTATACGCTTTAGTGCGAGTTTTGCATGAACGAGAACATTATCTTCGCCCTCATGAATTTATCGTCCATACCAATCATGAAACGCTTAAGTACTTAAAGGGTCAAACTAAGTTGAACAAGTGTCATGCAAAATGGAGTGAGTTCATCGAGTCATTTCCTTATGTCAATAAGTACATAAAAGGTACGGAAAATGTAGGGGCGGACGCTCTTTCCCGCATAAGCTTGCTTGTCACTAAACTTGAATTGAATGTCATTGGCTTTGAGCACATAAAAGACTTGTATGCGCATGATCCTACTTTTGCAATTCCTTATGCCAAGTGTTTGATGCATACATCTTGGGAACAATATTACATCAAGGATCATTATCCTATGCAAGCTAACAAACTTTGCAAGAGGCTCATGGAGGCGGACTCATGGGACACTTTGGATGCGACAAGACATTTGCTATGCTCTCCAAGAATTATTTTTGGCCCAAGATGTTCCGCGACATCTCACGCTTCACCAACCGATGCTCTACATGTCGCAAAGCTAAGTCAAAAGCTCAATCCCATGGTCTTTACATGTCCCTTCCTATTCCTTATCAACCTTGGGAAGACATTAGCATGGATTTTGTACTTGGTTTGCCTAGAACTCAAAATGGAAAGGATTCCGTGGTTGTTGTTGTGGACCGATTCTCCAAAATGGCTCACTTTATCCCATGCAGCAAGATAGACAATGCTTCACATATTGCAAATATCTTTTGTAGGGAAATCTTACGCCTACATGGAGTGCCGAAGACGATCGTCTCGGACCGCGACGTCAAGTTCTTGAGTTACTTTTGGAAGACTCTATGCGCCAAGCTCGGAATCAAGCTCTTGTTCTCTTTGGCATACCATCCTCAAACCGACGGCCAAACAGAGGTGACGAACCAAACACTCTCCACTCTACTATGCATGTTGATTAAGAGGAACATCAAGGAGTGGGAGGAGTGTCTACCCATCGCCGAGTACGCCTACAACCGCGCAAGACATTCGACTATCAGCAAGTCCCCCTTCGAGGTCGTCTACGGTTTCAACCCGTTGTCCCCATTGGACATTCTTCCTCTACCACTACAAGAGCGCATCAACATGGACGCGAGTGCCCGAGTGAACTACCTCAAGAAGATGAATGAAAATACAAGGCACACCATCGAGCGCCAAGTACAACGACTCGCGACCAAGCTCAACATCAACAAGCAACCCATGATATTCAACATTGGAGATCTTTTGCGGCTACACCTTCGCAAGGAGCGCTTCCCCAATGAATGCAAGTCCAAACTTCTACCACGAGCCGATGGACCCTTCAAGGTGCTTGAACGCTACAACAACAATGCCTACAAGATCGACATCCCACGCGACAAGTACTCCGTGAGCGACATCTTCAACATCAAAGATCTCTCCCCATACCATGGTGATGAGGATTTTGATCTGAGGTCGGATCTTTCCCAAGGGAGGGGAGATTATGCGGAGCATCCTACGGTCATCCCCATGGACCTACCATCGTCTCACCAAGTGCCAAGAGGACCCATGCCATGAGCACGAGCTAGAGCTCTTGAGACCGAGGTGACTTCTTTCCTTAGTGATATCTCATATGATCCACTCGAGACATGGATACTACCTAAGTCCGGAATGTTGTGCATGATTAGATACCAAGAGAACCCTCCCGAGGATGCATATCAAGATGGTAAAGCTCCCAAGTCCATGGATGAAGAGAACCAACGGAAGAAGACGAGAACAGCTTCCAGGTCCCGGACATCCGACCATGGCCCCGGACTTCCGGCCCCTAGAGGTGTTGCCTGCAGCTAAGGACCAGAGGCCAAAGCTATAGGGCTCGGACATCCGGCGGCCAGCCCGGACATCCGGCCCGTCGCCTTGGAAATCCGGCTTCTAGACCGGACATCCGGAAACATCGTCCAAGGAGTACTGAAGCCTAACCCGCCAGCCCGGACGTCTGACCCTTCATGATGCCTCGGACATCCGTCCCTTCATGATGCCTCAGACATCTGGCCAACGCCCGGACATCTAGACCAGCCCGATCTTGGGAGCCCCAAGACGGCGCCAGGCTAGCACAGACATCCGGCGCCTCGCGAGCTCCCGGACATCCGGCCCGACGCCCGGACGTCCGGCAACCCCTGTCTGCGCACAGTGTAAAGGGCCGAGCCCATGTGTCGGTGTCAAAACCGACGGATCTCAGGTAGGGGGTCCCGAACTATGCGTCTAGGCGGATGGTAACAGGAGATAAGGGTCACGATGTTTTTACCCAGGTTCGGGCCCTCTCGATGGAGGTAAAACCCTACTCCTGCTTGATTGATATTGATGATATGGGTAGTACAAGAGTAGATCTACCACGAGATCAAGGAGGCTAAACCCTAGAAGCTAGCCTATGGTATGATTGTTATGTGTCCTATGGACTAAAACCCTCCGGTTTATATAGGCACCGGAGAGGGCTAGGGATACACAGAGTCGGTTACAATGGTAGGAGATCTACATATCCGTATCGCTAAGCTTGCCTTCCATGCCAAGGAAAGTCCCATCCGGACACGGGACAAAGTCTTCAATCTTGTATCTTCATAGTCTTGGAGTCCGGCCAATGATGATAGTTCGGCTATCCGGACACCCCCTAGTCCAGGACTCCCTAAGTAGCCCCTGAACCAGGCTTCAATGATGACGAGTCCGGCGCGCATATTGTCTTCGGCATTGCAAGGCGGGTTCCTCCTCCGAATAATTCATAGAAGATCGTGAACACCAGGATAGTGTCCAGCTCTGCAACATAAATTCCACATACCACCGTAGAGAGAATAATATTTACACAAGTTCAATCTGCTGACGTATTTCGTGGCGTGACGTCATACCACGGCCAAGCCTTTACTCGAATCATTTTTGTCATACCACCTTAGCGCGTTTAGCGAAGCAGTTTCCTTGGCACGTCTTGTCGAAGCAGAGATCGTGTCCCCTTATTCCGGGATTCTCATCAATACGGACGTGGGTAACCCAACCGCGCCCGTTGCCACGCACCCTCCATCGAAGGCGAGTTCCAAACGGTCACGGGGACAGCTCTTGGTATTCTACCCCTTTATAATGGGACCAAGGCCCATTCCTTTTCTTCAATCTCAATCGAATCCGCCCCTCGCCTCAAGTTCCAACACCTAAGGTTCCAGATTCGGGCGCTTCAGACCTTTAACAATGTCCGGCTCCGACCTACAAGGCCGGTGGATGCCCTCTTCCGTCACGGAAGAAGACGTGCTGAAGCTGAGAGACGCCAGGTACCTAACCTGCGAGATTTCGCATAGGCTGCCTGCCCAAGGGCAAGTCATCCCCACTCCCGAGCCTGGTGAGAGCGTCGTGTTCGTGTATCACCTCCGTCGGGGTTTAGGCTTCCCGATGGACCCCTTCGTGAGGGGGCTCATGTTTTATTATGGGCTGGAATTCCATGACTTGGCTCCGGAGTCCATCCTCCACATCTCATCGTTCATTGTTGTCTGCAAAGCCTTCCTCCGCACTACCCCTCACTTCGGATTGTGGATCAAGACCTTCAATGTGGAGCCGAAGATGATCGAGGGGCGACAGGCAGAGTGCGGAGGGGCAGCTATAAGTAGGAGGGCCGATGCTCCATGGCCCGAGGGCTCCTTCCAAGAGGAGCTCGGTCTGTGGCAACAGGAGTGGTTCTACATGACTGCTCCTAGGGGCACCAAGCAGGTGGCGCCACCCGCCTTTCGCGCGGGCCCTCCACAACGGCTGGCGTCATGGGTCAACAAAGGGCTTGACTGGGGGCCGCCCAAGGACGTGCCAATATTGCAGGGCCGGATTCGAGACCTCCAAGAGAGGGAGATCAATCTGGTCGTAGTGGCGCAGGTCATGCTGATTCGGCGTCTTCTGCCCTGCAAACGTCGCCCTCTTCGCCTGTGGGAATTCAATCCGGAGGGACCGCGAGCTCTCCACCACTTCATGGGTGCGACGCCCGTGGAGATGTATAAACTATTCTTCGGATCACAAGAGATGTGTCCGGACTTGACCGAGGACGCAGGTCTGAGTTGCAATCGCCCGGATACTCAAGTAAGTAGTTCCTGCGCCCGGACGTGCTACCCGTACATTTATCATACTACTTTCCCTTTAAAGAGTTGTTCCTTGAACAGCAGTGGATAGCAAAAGCAAAGCTAATAAGGTGTCCGGCCCCCCTCCCTGAGACTGCGCCGGATCCGGTGCTAACCAAGATGCTGGAGGCTATGCCTTTGGAAGAGGACGAAGGGGAGAACAGGAGAGCTATCACCTCCGCTAAGGAGGCCTCTAAGGAAGGGGGGATCGAGAATCCCTCCCTTCAAGGGGGAAGAGGACCGCTTCTGAAGATCCGAAGGTCAAGGCCTCTAAGCGGGGAAAGAAATCTTGGCCAGAGGGTCCTGCGCTAGGAGGGGCCCCGGCAACATTATTTCCCCAAGGGAATCAGCCCTCCAGCGAGCCGTAAGTAGAAAGGGGAGTTCTGTAATAAGAGACATCCCTGTTTTTATTTCTGAGGATGACCGAAGTTTTTACCTTGTAGTTCGGATCTCAGCCCTTCTCAGCAGAGCTCGTCTTTGGGGGATCTTCGTCCGGAGATGATGGAAAGCGAAACACCTCCATCTGCCGTGCCATCAGGCGGGGCGGACGGCCCTGAGGTGTCGTCGCGGAGGGTTTCCCCGAGTCCGGCGGGGCCGGGAGGTCCGGCACCAACTGGTGTGCGGTCGGAGGAGCTGAAGGATCTGCTCGGGCGATCATCTATCTCAGAAGATCACCGTACGCTAATGGGTATGGTGATTGAAAGGATTTCATCCGCTGAGAGCAGTTTGCATGAAGCCGTTAGAAGTTTACTAACGGGGTTTGAGGTACGCAAGAATGATGTACCTTCTGACAGTTTTGCATATAGAATGCGCCCTGTATAGATAGTAGCCCCTGAGACTCGGTATGTTGTCAAAAGTGACGGCGTGCCGAGGATCGTAATCTCAGTGTTAATATGTCGCCCTTCCTATTCAGGGGGCGGAGCGTTTGGTGGCCAGCCGGACTGATAGAGTTGCCGAACTGAAGCGGCAACTGGACATGGCAGATGCGGACATCACGCTGGTCAATAAGCGACTTGACGAGTCACAAGGTATGTGGCTTTTCCGCGAACACCTGGTAAGGGAGCTTGACGCCCATGCCTTACTACATGTATGCTTAATGCAGATGGTGCCGCTGCTATGGAGGACCTTCGGGCAGAGCTTGCCTGAGCCAAGGAGCAAGCCAGAAAAAGTAATGTGGCTGCCTCGAAGGCGGCCGAAGAGCTAAAAGACGCAAAGGCTGCTCACTGCCGAAGCAGGGAGGAGATGGCCGAAATGGCCGTGAAGCTGAAGGATGCTACCGACCGCTATGAGTTTCTTGAAAGAGAACGCCGAGTGGAGCAAGAGGACCTGAAAAAGGCCACCGCTGAAGCCAAGTATGCCCGCTCCGCGATGAGGGCTATAAAGGAGGAGCTGCGTCAGGCCGGGGATATTGCGGCTGGAAAGCCCTTTCTGCCGCGTAGGAAGTTCACGGACCCGAAGTATGCTCAGTTGGGCCAGTTGTGGGGTGCAGAGGATGCTTATCTGAATTTGGTGGCGAGTGCGGTGGACACAGTCATGCATTTCCGAAGCCAAAAGGATCACGGGATGGAAGAGCTTTTTTGGTCTCAATTCCATAATCCGGAGCGTCCACTTCCGTTAACCGATCGGTTGGCTGAGTGGGCTGAGCTGAACAGGTTATCCGGACTTGCCATGAAGGACGTCGTGGCTCATCTGTGGCCAAAAAGGCCCGAGCCAAAGAGTTATTTTGGCTTAGTGCAGCAGTTCCTTGATGCGGTGCCGCATATCAAGGCGATGAAGCGGTCGGCATGCATAGAGGGTGCACGGATGGCTCTCGCCCGTGTCAAAACATACTGGGCAGAGATGGATGCCACCGACATTGCATCCCGGTATTCGGACAGAAGCCGATTACCCGCCGAGCACTATTTTGAGGAAGTCATGCAGGGCGCTCGTTTAATAGAGTCGCGGTGCTCGAAAAACGTTGTGTTCAAATGAGATGTATGATTTGTAAAACCATATTTATAATATAAGGGTTTTTATACTTGTGCGTTCAAGTATTGAAATATCTCCTATGCGGCCGTTAATGTATATGTATATATAACCTGAAAGATGGCAGTCTTCGGCTTCAGCCACCACGCACATGGTGCGGGGGTGCTTGCAAAAAAGTGCATTTTCACACTTAATCCAACGTCTTGGTCATGTGAAGGAGGTGATAGCGTAGCAAACTAGGCAACCGGACTGTAATGCTTTATCACTTTCACTTAGCCATATGAGTTCGATGGTGGGGCTACTATATAGCCCCTAGGGGCACCGCACTCTCCGAACTCGGGGCGCGTGTGTGCCTGACCGGGAAACGGTCCTTCGTCAAAGCGGAGGAATTCTAAACATTCCGGTAGTCGATCGAGTGGTTGACCAGTCTCTCGCTATATCATGACAGTCAGTTTTCGGCTTTCTCTACTGAGGTGCTCACCCGGCAGAACCGGGGCACATCGCAGTAGTTCTCCTGGTGCCGCATTAGCCGATAGAGCGGAACGTAAGGCAGCAAAACACAGGAGCCCGGCAAACCCAACATTTGACCAAAGACATGATTCGGAGCTGATGCATATAAGGCCTAACTCGAGACGCCGAACACTCCCTAAGGTATTTAGTCTTTATGATAACGGGCAAAACAATGCCCTAAGCCCCTAGTGTCCAGGTACGCGCGAAAAGTTCTGACGGGGCCGATGCCAAAACGCCAGCCTCCTCCTCGGTTATGGTAAGAAACCGGGGGATGTGTATCAACAAGAGACAGTAAAAAAGGTTTACGCAGGGTCTTAATCTGAAAAGAATCCTTGTGACGGGTCCCTGCTGCACGTCTGCGCCTGTGTCTCTGTTGTGCTGTATCCTGGACGAGTGTAGCACGTTGTTCATCTGTAAAAAGAGAACTTAGTTTGAAAAAAAAAGCGTGCGGAAAATGTATTTAAAACAGAGTATGATTTTAAAAAATGAGTAAAATTGAGCTTTATTGGCTCTCATTGTTCATGCGTGCAGCCCATTGTAAAGGGGTATGCGGCTAGTAAGCCCCTTGTTTATTTATACCGGACTCGCCTAACCGTGTCCGGGGTCTGAATGACCTGTTTTAGGAGCTTTGATCAGCAAAGCCGGATTAGTGTGTGGCTGTCAAGGCAGTTTCACGCTCTTCCGCGGTCGAGGAACACTTGAAGTTACCTTTTAATGAGATGATACCGCGTGGACCGGGCATTTTAAGTGTAAGAGATGCGTAATGCGGTATTGCGTTAAAGCGGGCGAAAGCTTCGCATCCCAATAGTGCTTGATGGCTACTTTTAAATGGGGCAATATGGAAGATTAGCTTTTCACGACGGAAGTTGTCGGACGAACCGAACACGACTTCTAGTAGTAAGGAGCTCGTACAATTAGCATAAGGGCCTGGTGTTACTCCTTTAAAGGAAGTGTTGCTATGGTGAATTTTGGTAGGGTCTATCCCCATTCTGCGGATTGTGTCCTGGTATAGCAGGTTTATATCGCTGCCGCCATCCATTAGGACTTGTGTAAATTGTAGTCCGTCGATTATAGGATCCAATATCAAAGCAGTCCATCCCGCGTTTCGAATACTTCTGGAGTAATCCCGATGGTCGAAAGTAATTGGTTTTGACATCCATTTTGGGGACTCCGCTGGGGTGGACCGTGCGGCGCGTACTTTAGTAGGTGCCGCCCTATTTTTCTTTGTTATCACTTGAAGTGAATTCACGGTTTTGACTTCTTGTGGGAAATTCTTTTGTTTTCCGGCGCTCTGCTTGTGGGTTTCGTCTTTGTCCTCGCTTGGTGTGTCGAGCCCCTTGTGTTCGGCGCTAAGTCGGCCGGACTGCTTGAAGACCCAACAATCTTTGTGGGTGTGGTTTGCAGGCTTCCCGGGGGTACTGTGGATTTGACATATCCTGTCTAAATTTTTGTTTAGGCTGGATAGCTCATCACTGTTGTCCTTAAGAGGCAGTGTTTTGCTGTTCGGCCGAGAGCTTTTGAACCCGGCGTTGACTGCCGTGCTCTTCGGGCCATTTTTCTTAGTCGGGCGCTGGTCTTTTCTGCGTCATGGTTTCCCATTTCCATCCCTGACCTCGGATGTACTCGAGTCGCTTCTGCTGCATCTTGCCAGCCAGCTATCTTCTCCCGCGCAAAAGCGGGTCATGAGGCTTGTAAGTGCGGCCATTGTCCTTGGCTTTTCTTGGCCGAGGTGTCTGGTGATCCATTCGTCTCGGACGTTATGTTTGAAGGCTACTAAGGCTTAGGCGTCCAGACAGTCGACTATTTGGTTCTTTTTGGTGACGAACCTGTTCCAGAATTTGCGGGCTGACTCTCCGGGCTGTTGAGTTATGTGACTTAAATCGTCTGCATCCGGAGGGCGGACATAAGTCCCCTGAAAATTTGCCTGAAACGCATCCTCGAGCTCTTCCCAGCTTCCAATGGTATTTTTTGGGAGGCCTTTGAGTCAATGCCGGGCTGGCCCTTTGAGCTTGAGGGGTAGGTATTTTATGGCGTGGATGTCATCTCCTCTAGCCATATGTATGTGCAGGATGTAATCCTCAATCCAGACTCCAGGGTCTGTTGTTCCGTTGTATGCCTCTATGATTACGGGTTTGAATCCCGCTGCAAATTCATGATCCAGCACCTCATCGGTGAAACATAAGGGATGTGCGGCGCCCCTGTATTTGGATGTGCTGTGATTTTCGAATACTCGACGTGTTGTTTTGCTTTCTAAAACTTGCTTTCTGGACCCATATATGGACCTGATCGGGTCGTCCTCTTTACGAGGATCCTTATATGGATCACGTGCCGGCTTGTGTGCGACGCCGCTTGCTGCTCTTTGTTTGCCATGTGGTCGTCCATCCGACCGGGCGGCCTCTTTGTTTTTCGATTGTGGGGGCTCTACGGCCTCCTCGTCAAATTCGGGCAGTAGTTTACGCTTCGGGTAGCTTTTTGCTTGGTGACCATCGCCGTATTTGTCTGCGGTCTTGAGTACTTTGCTCCATCTCATTCTGAGTACGTCTTCCGCTGTTTTGAGCTTCCGCTTCTGCT
Organism: Triticum dicoccoides; assembly: GCF_002162155.2. NCBI lineage: Eukaryota > Viridiplantae > Streptophyta > Magnoliopsida > Poales > Poaceae > Triticum > Triticum dicoccoides. The sequence goes on from NC_041391.1 coordinate 234,767,991, forward strand.
TCTTTAGGCTTCATGCAGTGGCGACGAGCCTTTCGTGGAGGTTCTTCTACTCCAACGATGTGTCCGGTGTTAGATCGTCCGGACTGTTGTTTTCGCTGGGGGTGGACTGCCTGTTTAATTCATCCTGTTCGGATAGTTTCCCAGGGGCATGTTCGTCGTCCACCGGCTCGCCATGCTTTATGGCCGGGTCTACATGGGTGTTGTCGTTGTCGAGGCGGGACTTTTGGCTGCGCTTGCGTCGTCGTTTCGGCTGTTTTTGGGGGAATTATCCTTCGCAGCGTCCCGTTGTTCCTCGTTATCACTTCCTCTGGGTGTATCCACCATGTATACATCGTATGACGAGGTGGCTTTCTAGTGCCCAGTAGGCGCTGGTTCTTGGTCGTCTCACGCATCGTCGTCCATACCGTCGATGTCTTCGGAGTCGAAGTCTAGCATGTCGGTTAAGTCATCGAAAGTGGCTATGAAGTGGGTGGTGGGTGGGCCTTGAATTTCTTCGTCGTCCGCATCCCAACCGTCCTGGCCATAATCCGGCCAAGGCTCTCCTGTCAAAGAGAGACACTTTAGCGAATTCAGGATGTCGCCAAAGGGCGAGTGCTGAAAGATGTCTGTAGCGGTGAACTCTATGATCGGCGCCCAATCTGATTCGATTGGCAGGGGCGCGGAAGGTTCGGAGTCCGGATAGGAGTCCGGCACCTTGGAGTCACGAGCTTCATGAGGGACAGGGTCCATATTCGGCTCCATCGCCGTAGAGGTGGCAGCCCCCGAGGTGGTGTCCAACCACCCATCGCAGACTCTTGTGCGGCCTCCAGGGCACTGTCCGGCAGCAGAGCTAAATCGTGCCCATCGAGACAGTGCGGCACGCCTGGCTGCGGCTCAAATCCGTCGAAGATCAAGTCTCCGCGGATGTCGGCCGTATAGTTCAAACTTCCAAATCTGACCCGATGGCCAGGGGCGTAGCTTTCGATCTGCTCGAGACGGCCAAGTGAATTGGCCCGCAGTGCGAAGCCGCCGAATACGAAGATCTGTCCGGGGAGAAAAATCTCACCCTGGACCGCGTTGTTGTTGATGATCGAAGGAGCCATCGGGCCTATAGGTGACGACACAGAGGAACTCTCAATGAAAGCACCAATGTTGGTGTCAAAACCGGCAGATCTCGGGTAGGGGGTCCCGAACTGTGCGTCTAGGCGGATGGTAACAGGAGACAAGGGACACGATGTTTTTACCCAGGTTCGGGCCCTCTCGATGGAGGTAAAACTCTACTCCTGCTTGATTGATATTGATGATATGGGTAGTACAAGAGTAGATCTACCACGAGATCAAGGAGGCTAAACCCTACTAGCTAGCCTATGGTATGATTGTTATGTGTCCTATGGACTAAAACCCTCCAGTTTATATAGACACAGGAGAGGGCTAGGGTTACACAGAGTCGGTTACAATGGTAGGAGATCTACATATCCGTATCGCCAAGCTTGCCTTCCACGCCAAGGAAAGTCCCATCCGGACACGGGAAGAAGTCTTCAATCTTGTATCTTCATAGTCTTGGAGTCCGACCAATGATGATAGTTCGGCTATCCGGACACCCCCTAGTCCAGGACTCCCTCACCATGTATCCCTTCGCCCCCCCTAGACTATATATACTCCTCCTCCGCACTCTTTCTAGGGTTAGCATTGTGATAGCTCATCTTTGAGATAGAGCTTGGATCATCCAGTTGGTTACTTCTCCTCAGAGCTCATGACCTCTTCGGAGAAGATCCCCCAAGCTGATTCAAGACCCCATCACGGGAAGACCTTCAAGACCTCCTCACGGAGAAGAACTACCGCCACTTGTATCATACTTTGTTGGATTCGGATCGTGTATCTCTTTGTGTTTCGAGGATCTAGCATATGTGTAACCGTATCTTGTTGGTTGAGTGATTTCTCTTGTGTTTCCCCTCGTGTTCCACTTGTTTCCCCCCTCATATTCTTCGTGTTCTTTGTAGGATCCCCTCCCATCGTGAAAGATCGGGCATCTAGGGTTCTACCCTACATCAGAATTGCTTTCGTCAAGGGTAACCGACACGTGGCATCCATCATAATGGGTCGCGTTAAGCTATCGGGATCCGGTTTGGATCCGATAACGCATAACAGCCCGAACCAATGGGGATTTTCCATGTGTAAAATTCTCAATGGCCTGAGGAACCACGTGTCGGCTCACCGTTGGGACTGATGTCATCCACTCATTGGACCGAAGGCGCCTATGATATGTCAACACATGGCACGGCCCAAAAGAGGCCCATCCATGTGAAAAGGCCGGCCCGTTTGACTTGGTCAAAAGGTAGTGGGCCGACGCATGGAAAGCCTGTTAACGGCCTGTTCCCATGTAGCCCATTTACAGCCCGCTAACTCATGACCCATTACAACCTATCCGAAGGCCCAGTAGCGTCATCTGGGCTGTCCAATATGATTCCATCCCATTGTAACTTCCGACCCATGTATGTCCCATGACGTCTTTCGGCCCGTATGAGGCCCTTTGTAACTCTTGGCCCATTAACAGCCCATGGTGAAACTGGCCTGTAATGAACATTGTATTGCTTATACCCATTAACGGCCCATTATTCCATTGGGCCATTTCTAGCCCGTGTTATCTTTCGGCCTTCTCAGGGCCCATTTATTCTTGGGCTCATTTCCAGCACTCGGTTACTTATGACCCATTACTGGCCTTTTCTGCTTGTGGGCCAAATTCAGCATGTGGTTACAATCGGCACGTTTGTGTCCTGTTAATCCGTTGGGCCATTCTCATAGCATAATCAAATAAGGTCGATTAACAACGACCCGCTATGGTCGGCCCATGAACGGATGATTCCAACTCTAGCCCGTTTATGGCCCATAATGCGGTCCGTTATTGGCCCATGTTTGTCCAATTGATCATACGGCCCGTAGAAGTCCAATTGATCATACGGCCCGTAGAAGGCCCATTGTTTCTATGGCCCATAGAAGGCCCATTGTTTCTACGGCCCGTAGGAGGCCCATGGTCACTACAGTAAATATGTAGCCCATGGTTATTGTGGCCTTGTTTTAAAAAATAGGTTATTGCGGCCACTAGCAAACCGCGGAAAAAGAACTGCACTAACTAAAACCAAACAAATAAACAAGACAACAAGGAAATAAATAAGCAAGGAACTTACGCTTGGCTATCACGGATATTACACATATTACACCCACTGGGCATAAAAGTTCGCCACCAGTGCAAATATAGGGAACAAAGCAGCATATCACATACACTGGTTGTCAAAGTGGGCGACCATTGCAAATAAATGCCGTAGCAAAACAAGTCCAAAACTGAAACCAGTTCAGATGAGCTCAAGAAACAATATTCTGGGTACCCATAATGCTGGCAAGATGCTTAGCAAGCTTATTAACTTTCTCTTGTTTGACGCTTAAATCCTCCAACGCTTGTTGTTGCACTAGAAAGTATGCATCTGAATTCTGCAGGGACTTCCTCAGTCCTTCGGCTTCTTGCCGCAGCACAACTGACTGATGCCTTTCATCTTGTAGCTGAGAGTAAAGAATCCAAAGTGATCCAGGCAGCGAGTTTGAAGAGCTTGTGCCAGCGGCACTGGCCAGTAACTCGAACACTACATCAACGCAGTACTGTGGGGTTGTCTCACTGTCTACAAGATCGTTTTTATCACCTTTCTTGGAGACCAACAGGGTTGTCTCACTATATTGAACCTTATCTGCATTACTCTCTCTACCATTGCATAGTGGGGTGCTCTTCTCCAATATTCTGTTCGCGTTCTACAAGAGATACAACCAGACACATCACAGGTTTAGCATGTAGTATACGAAACTCATTTTGTTAAACCGGTTCAGAAGTAAGGTGGACAGGATAACAAAATGAAACAAACATATATCTATGTACTATGGTCACTGTATTTTCCGTATGATTCTAGTTTATGTTGCCAAATCAACATAGAGACACAGTTCAAATCATATATTTTTAAGACACAGCAGCATAGACAGAATATAAGTGTGAGAAACTACACAGTACTAGCAACACTTGTAATGTGTATTACATGAGAACATAACTGTTTATACAGCTGAAACTGAAATCAACATAGAATAAGAAGTTAGAACTACAATCCAGTTAAAGAAATAGGTTTAAAACATACCTGTTGCACCATTGGAGTTCCAATTGGATCCTTCAAATTCGAAAGTAATTGGTATGAGTAAACACAGTGATGCAACAGCAAAGGAGTATGGACCATAGCTACGGAATCTGGCCTAAGAACAGTTGCTCTTCTGCTTTAAATGTGGATTTTGGGTTTGTTGTGGTCGTCTTCGTAATTTGGGCACTGCAGTTGCTTTACAAATTGCTCGTGTGGGGGTACTCTGTGGTGGACATGGTGCTGTGTCAACTAGAAGTAGGTTACTATCCGTTGGGGTTAGGGTTAGATGGGTTGTAGCTGGTTCTCTGTCCAACGGTGTAAGTGTGCAGTCTGGAAGAGTCTCGATTATGTGTGGTGGGGCTAGTTCGTGGGCCAGTACAACCATGGTTCTATCTACATCGACGGGTAGCACCGTCTTTTGTGAAGAATGGGTTTTTGCTCCCTTAGATACTGCCATCACCCCTCCAATTCAAATGGTTGATAAACAAGAAAATAAGTTGAATGTACAAACATTATATGATAGAAAGATGTGGTAATTCACATATACGTTGTCCAACCAAACAGGACAGCATAACATAATTTCACATGTATGATGGCTAACACACAGGATAACATGACACAGTTTCAGATATATGATGGATAACTGAACAAGATATAATGACATAATTCAACATATGATGAGTATCTAAACAGGATGACATGACAAAACTATATGGTGTCTTTCTAAAATAGGTTGGGATGAAATAATTCACATACATGTTGTCTAAGTATACAGGATGGCATGATATAATTGACATAATTGATTCATATACTAACAAGCTGGCACTCGCATGTATGATCTCTAAACTAAGCAGATGAAATTGAATACTATGCATATGATGTCTAAACTAAGCAATGCAAGACACCATATGCATGATATGAGAAATATAAACATTGCAAATTAGAGCATACACCTCAGGTGGGATATATGAGTTATCATCTGTCTCTGTATCCTCCTCTAAGGAGCTACCTGTAACCATCGAGATATATGCTTCAACAGGTACCATTGCCTACTCTGAAGACCTTGTTTTCACTCCTGATTTTTCCATAACCGGCTCAAATGGCTGATACACATGAAGAGTAGTTCAATATACACAGATTGCCGACAAATGGAATACGTAAAGAGAAAAAAGGATGGCATGAGAGCATTCACATATATGATGCCTGGCTACATGGTGGTGCATAATTCACATATATGATAACTGGCTGAAAAACATGGCATTGCATAATTCACATATCTGATATAGAAAGCAAATAGGAGGCATTCACACAAAGCATGTCTAATCTAAGCAGATGGCATGACAATGCAAGACACCATATGCATGATATGAGCATATAACCCTGCCAAGTTAGAGCATGCACCTAGGGGGGAATACGACTGATCATCTGTCTCTGAATCCTCCTCTGAGGAGCTATCTGTAACCAGCAAGATATCTGCATCGCCAGGTAGCACTGATTGCTCAGAAGACCTTGTTTTCACTCCAGATTTTCGCATGACTGACTCAAATGGCTGATGCACAGGAAGAGTAGATAAATGTATAAACATTATTCACAAATGGAATACATTATGAAAAAAATATGACACGATACAATTCACACATACGATGACTAGCTCAACAAGATGGCATTGCATGATTCTCGTATATGATGCCTGACTAAAGAAGATGGCATTGCATAATTCCCATATACTCCCTCCATTCCTAACTATTTGTCTTTTTAGAGATTTCAAATGGACCACATACAGATGTATATAGACATATTTTAGAGTGTAGATTGACTCATTTTTCTCCGTATGTAGTCACTTGTTGAAATCTCTAAAAAGACAAATATTTAGGAACAGTGGGAGTATGATATAGAAACCAAACAGTGTCGTTCACACAAAGCAAATCTAAACTAAGCTGATGACATATAAGATGTATAATGTAAGCAATGTGAGGCGCCTTATGCATGATATGACCAACATCAACATGCCAGGTTAGAGCAAACACCTCAGGGGGTAAATAGGAGTGGTCCGCTCGCTCTATCCCCCTCTAAACAGTTATCTTCCTTTGGAATACAATCTAGAATGGCAGGAGGGGGGCCCACTTTGCCCACCATGGAGCGGCATCTGCATGACATTATATTCCCACGCAACGGTCTTCTCTTTTTATCTACATGTTCAATACGATTGTGTACAATAATTGACCTACATAATAAAAAACATAGTTAGATTATGTAAGGCCTAAGGGGTGCATGCAGAAATCAAGACTGATGGTAGAAAATGAGTGGATAGATCCAAAACTAATGATAGCAGGTAGATTATAGCTTCAGTTTAAAAAGATAGATGATGGATCATCTACTGTTTGTTGCCCACCCAACATGAACCACATAGAAGACCCCAGATAAACTAGATAGTAGACAGATCCTATTCGTTGTTGCCTCGATATGTGCCCCACAGGCATTTTAAAACTCGAGTTTGAACAGTAGTTTGGACCTGACTCGGAGTCTAAGAGGTGAACAGGACGATAAAGTAGCAGGTAATAATAACCGATGTATAACGTAAGCAGACACGAAAGAATGCGACCTCTCTTCTGGAATTGTGTAGTCCTCAGGTTCATCTGCTCAGTAAATGATGGTAATGCAGTTGGCGTGGCTACCAGCAATGGGGAAGATGATCTGAGGCGGCAAAAGAAAGTCTGCAGGGGGAATCTCTACTGCAGTTAACGCTTCCGTCGATGGTGCATGTCGGTGTCAAAACCGGCGGATCTCGGGTAGGGGGTCCCGAACTGTGCGTCTAGGCAGATGGTAACAGGAGACAAGGGACACGATGTTTTTACCCAAGTTCGGGCCCTCTCGATGGAGGTAAAACCCTACTCCTGCTTGATTGATATTGATGATATGGGTAGTACAAGAGTAGATCTACCACGAGATCAAGGAGGCTAAACCCTAGAAGCTAGCCTATGGTATGATTGTTATGTGTCCTATGGACTAAAACCCTCTGGTTTATATCGACACAGGAGAGGGCTAGGGTTACACAGAGTCGGTTACAATGGTAGGAGATCTACATATCCGTATCGCCAAGCTTGAATTCCACGCCAAGGAAGGTCCCATCCGGACACGGGACGAAGTCTTCAATCTTGTATCTTCATAGTCTTGGAGTCCGGCCAATGATGATAGTTCAGCTATCCGGACACCCCCTAGTCCAGGACTCCCTCAGTAGCCCCCGAACCAGGCTTCAATGACGATGAGTCCGGCGCGCATATTGTCTTCGGCATTGCAATGCGGGTTCTGCTCCAAATTCCACGTGCTTACCGAATAGTGTACGGCTTCCTTATAAATGTTGCGCTCCTTGGCTTCCACGTCCAATAATGGCCCTCTTCGACGTGTCGTATGAATGCGAAAAGCCAGGGTATTCTTACACTTTACCCCCTAGCTGCGTAAATAAACTGCCTACAAGAGAGGCGAGATCCAGATCTGAATCACACCATCCTCCTTCCGCGAGTATTCATCGAAGTGGCTTTGACAAAAATCCACTCCATCATGGACAGTCGATGCGGCTCCTCCTCTCGCGCTCCCAGCCCTCAGCCAGGAGATTGGGGGAGATGTTCAGTCCCGCATAGCGAGCTGGTGACACTCCAAGCAGAGGGATATCTTCCCCTAGCCTTCATGGTTCCGGTTCGAGCCGGACTGGCCACCTACAAGGGCGGGAAGCAGGCGGAGAGCGTCCCTAATCCCTCCAAAGGAGAGCGGGTATGCTTCGTCCCTTATCTAATAAGGGGAGTCGGATTTCCCATACATCCGTTTCTCCGGGGGCTCTTGGAGTTCTATGGGCTCCAGCTTCACCACCTTACGCCTGCCTCCATTCTGCACATCGCGGGCTTCGTGGCCCTTTGCGAGCTGTTCTTGGGCATCGAGGCCCATTTCACGCTATAGAAGAGATTATTTTTCCTCATACCCCGTTCTCACGAGGGGTCGAAATATCAAGTGGGCAGAGCTGAAATATGGCGCATCGCCGGGGCCAGATATCTATCCGGAACCCCGAAGAAGGCGTCCAAAGACTGGCCTTCGGAATGGTTTTACATGGAGGACGCCCCGCTGCCGGACCCAGTTCGGATAGGCCTCCCGGAGTTCAGCAACGCTCCTCTAAAGAAACGCCTGAGTTGGCGCCCGCGGAGCCCTCAACGGGAGAATGATGGGGACGTTCAATATCTGATGGGCCGAATAAGGTTATTGGCTCATTCTGGATTGACCATGATTGGAGTCATGGCCACATGCATCATGCGAGGGGTGCAGCCGCTTCAATACAGGGGCCACCCCATGTGGGATTTTGTCAGGACCCCGACTCAATGCCACATCGATCTAGCATGTAACACCTCATATCACTTTGCGGCCTCACGCACGGTATTCCCACGGGTGTCGCCTTACCTTAGCCCGGGACCGTTTGCGCCTTTTGGCACACGTATATGACAGTGTCGCTAGCATCCATATGATAAGGAGCCCGGGCTGACATGGCTAGTCATAAACCCAAAGTGGCACACACTTACAGGGACAGGCATCCATGACCCAGCATCGAACGTGTTGGTCATCAGCGAGTGAAACCAGGCTGTAGCACTGGGCTAGCAGGACTCCGGTGAACCGGGCTGTAGCGGGCTAACAGGACTCCGGTATTCATCGCGTGACATTTCCCCGAAGGGACAAACACAGGAACGAAGAAGGACACATGCCGGCCAGCCTAAGTGTTCCGGAGCAGTAGCAAGCTACCATGGCTCGGTGGAAACACTAGGAGACATTTCCCCGTAAGAGAGGCTACTAAAGATAAACAACTAGATGGTCAGATCCCACACATACCAAGCATTTCAATAACATACACACAATATGCTCGATATGTGCAAATACAACATGGCATCACAACATGACTCTACGACTCAAGTAATTTATTCAATAGGCTCCGAGGAGTGAGATATTACAAACATGGGTCTCATGACCCAACAATCAGAGCATACAAGTCAAAGCACAAGCGGAAGCTATCATGTCTGGGTACAGACATCTATAACTGAAAAAGGCTGAGAAGCCTGACTATCTACCAGATCCTGCTGGGGCACAAGATCGTAGCTGAGGTAACAAGCTAAACGTCGAAGTCCACGCGAAACTACTAGTGAGACCGAAGTCTCTCTGCAAAACATAAAATAGGCAAACGTGAGTACAAATGTACCCAGCAAGACTTACATCAGAACTAACTACATATGCATCATTATCAACAAAGGGGATGGTGGGGTTTAACTGCAGCAAGCCAGCTTTGACTCGGTGGCTATCCTAAACTACGACTGCAAGTAACTCTTTTGAGGTGGCGCACACGAGTCCACATATTCACCATATCAATACACCACTATGGATCCACTCCCGTCTCCCTACGAGAGCGCCATCCATAGCACTCACGCTTATCTTGCGTATTTTAGAGTATCCACTTTCACTTGTCTATGAACTGATATAAGCAACCCAGAAGTCCTATAACACGGACACGGCTATTCGAATAGATGATATTAACCCTGCAGGGGTGTACTTCTTCATACATGTTTCCACCACTTAGCGTCTGCACACGACATGTGCTCGGCAGACTTCAAGCGAAAGCCGACGTGGGTGTAGACCACGACCTACCTAAACACTCAAGTCTCTAGTCCAGGTTTATCGCCTATTCGGGTTCCATCCATGAGGAGATCCGACCGGAGTTTCGCTCACAGCCCCAAACGATGTGAACAGGGTTCCCGAGATACCAAACGGGCATCCGGTACACCATGCCACGTACCTACCGCATCACAGCCCACCCCTACGGTCAGCGCTGTCCACGGCCTCCAGTAAGCTACAAACACCAGAAACTACTTGCAACTCCTGGACAGAGGACTAGAGTGAATAAGAAGTCAAGCGGGGTCATATTTCAGGGCCCAATGCATGGTAGTAGCTGAATCATGGATCACAAACACAGAACTCAGTTCCTAAGGACGGCTTCAATGAGACAACCCACCATGTACTCCTACATGGCCTCTCACCGACACCTTTACCAAATCGTGTTCACACACTTAGCTCACACAGAGTAGGACATGTTCACACACCTCTGATTCATCCTCGATGAATCATACCTGACTCAACTCTAAGCAGTAGCAGGCATGACAAACAAGCATGAATGAGTAGGCACATCAGGGCTCAAACAACTCCTACTCATGCTAGTGGGTTTCATCTATTTACTGTGGCAATGACAGGTCATGCAAAGGATAAAGGGGTTCAGCTACCGCAGCAAGTAACAGATGAATCGTTGTTGTCCTAATGCAGTAAAAGAGAGCAGGAGCGAGAGAGTGGGATTGTATCGGAATGAACAAGGGGGTTTTGCTTGCCTGGCACTTCTGAAGATAACATTGAGTCTTCATCAGTGTCAACGATCACATCATCGGTATCACGTCTATCGAGAGGGGACAAATACCGGCAACACAGAAGGGAACACAATCAATGCAATGCACAATATGATGCATGATCATGACATGGCAAAATGAATGTGTTTTGAGCTAATGCAACTAGCAACAGATTAAATGAAGTTGGTTTGAATACAAGATTCAAATTCAAACTCCATATGTGATTATTCAAATGCCATTTTAATTGATTTGTGCTAAACAGCAGCTATAAATTGTTCTAACATGCATGAAAATGGTACAGATGGATTCCTTGAATTTTTCTGATATTTTTTCATATATAATTTATTTAATTTGGAGTTACGGTTGAATTTCTATGAATTTTAGAAGTTTATACAATTTTCTGGAATTTTCTGAATAATAATAAATCCAGAAAATGATTTATGGCGTCAGCACCACGTCACTGTGACGTCAGCAGACTCAACTGGGCTGGCTCGGGTCAAACCTGACGTGTGGGGTCCACACGTCAGTGACACAGGTTAGACAGGGGGGTTAGTTTAGTTTAATTAAAGATTAGGGGCACTAGGGCCCACATGTCAGTGTCAGGGGGTTAGATTAGGTGGTGATTAGCTTAAACTAATCACCTGATGGCGGGGGCCCACCTGTCATAGACCCAGGGGAGGTCAAACCCCTGGTCAAACGACTCAATCCCGCCGGCGTTGAGTCGCCGGCGAGGCCGAGGCGGCGGAGGCCTTCGGGTTTCTTGCTCCAGCGACCAAATGGCCGGCGGAGGGCATCTACGGAATGCCCAGGCTCGCGCGCATCTAATAGGGCAAACGGGAGAAGCTAGGGCGGCCGTAATCCTCGAAGGCGTCGAGCTCAGCGGCTGCCGGACCTCGGGCGTTGGCAGGAACGGCGCTACGGTGCACAAGAGGGGAAACGGAAGGGCGCTGCGGCCTCCTGGGGTTGCGGTGAGCACGATGGTGGGCTCGGGAGCGAGCTACGGTGGCTGTGGCCACGGCCACGCCATGGCCGGCGGCGAGAAGCTCTCGGCCGCGGTGGATAACCTAGCTACGGCGCGCGAACGACGAAACAGAGAGGGGGAAACGGACGGAGAGCTCACGTAGACCCTGTAGAGGTGGACGGCGAGCTTGAGGGAGGCCGGACGGGGGCGGATTTGACGGCGGCGATCCGCGGTGGCCGAGGAGGGGAACGGCGAAGCTGGCAGCATCCAGGGCTTCCGGAGGGCCGTGGATCGGTGGGGAGGAAGAGGGGGTCGAGGCGGAGCCTTTGAG